>NC_061863.1:15964619-16138064 GCF_907164915.1 Impatiens glandulifera | reverse complement strand
GAAGATGGATCGGGAAAGATAATGGAAGAGCACATAACTCTATCCATGTTAAAGAGAATAATAGCAAATAAAGATGCAGATGACGACTTTAAGCGCGATTATATGGTATGTCGTATCAAGTTTTCTATGAACAACACAAAATCCACATAGCATGTAAACAAAGACTCTTAATAATTGTCGTTTTAATGTGTTTTAAAAAACAATATATTTGAAAATAAATTTTAAATTATTATTTTTTATAAAATTTTATTAATATATAATTATAAATATTAATAAATGATTTAAATTAAAAATATATTTTTTAAAATAAATGATGATAAGCTTGACATTGGAGACACGAATTTTCCACTAGAAAACTTCATTGAGAATTTTTTTGCGATGTTATTATGGGTTACATTCGTAACACTATTGCTTTAGAAATTTCTTAACGTCACTAAGGATAATAATTAGTTTGTATGAGAGGTTTTACCAATGATTTAAAAATAATAATAATATATTATAAAAATGTAATGTTATTTATATTTATTATCAAACTTTCTATTATTTAAATTTTTTATTCTCATTTTCATCATATAAATGTATATAATAAATTTAACAGTGATTGTATATTTGTGTGTAAAAAATAAGAAGTTGAGATATATATTTAAATTCATGTTTTATTATTATAATAATTTATTTTAATATAAAAACTTTTTATAAATAAATGGAAGATAACGAGGAGCTAGTTTGATTAGTTTAATGTCGGCTTATTGATGCGGTTTATTCAACTTATTCGTAGATACATTTGATATAATTTCGATTTATTTAATTTTTATGTTTGAGTAGGTTTGATTCAGCTTATACACTCAATTAATTTAATTTATTTATATAAATATTTAATATTATATAATATAGTAATGTTACATTATATATATTTATTAATTTAATTTTAAATAATAATAAATTATTTAAATTAAAAATATATATATTTGAAAATAAATAATATTTATATATTAATTTATAATTTTTGTTAAATATAATTTAAAATATTAATAAAGATTTAAATTAAAAAATAATATATTTTAAATAAATGTTATGAATATACTAACTTTTATAAATATATAATTTTAAATATATTTAATATGAATATGATATAAAAAATATATAGATATATATAAAAATGTTTATTAATATATTAAATAATTTTTTTAAAATAATTTATTAAATATTAATTATAAATTATTAAAAAAAAATGCCTTATTACTTTTTGTAAACATTAAAAATCTACCTACCCAATCTATAAACTTAATATAATTATTTTGATTTATTTTCGAATAAATAAAATCAAAATAATTAATCCAAAAGCCAAAACCTAATTAAAACATTAATTAGATTAATTATTGTGATAATTAAAAATTCATTAATTAAGAAAAATTGCTAATAAAAAAATTATTTGGGATAAAATTTTTACTTATTTTATCTAAAATAAGTTAAGAAAAAACCAAGAGAATAAAATAAATAATTTAGGATGAAATGAGGTACCCATTTCATCCTCCAAAATTATTTATTTAATCATAATATATGCAAAATTAAATAAATAAATTTTACATCCTACGCCCCAGACACGCTTGTGTAGCCCGCTGTAGTTGAAGGAGTACGCGACCAAGAAGCATCATATCGGTTGACGCCCGTTAGCTGGAATGCTAACGGAGCGCCCGATCTCTAACGGAATGCTAACAGCGCGTTTTGCGTTTGTTAAACAACCTCAAAACGACATAATTTTGGTCGCCACCGTCTTCTTCATCGCGATCACTGGAGGGATAAACATGAAGTCTCATCTTTATTTTTTTCAAAGATAGAACTTTCTCCATAGTCCACCTTTACGGCTGAAGCTGAAATGATCACCCTACTCAGGTGATCACTTCTGCTACATCAATAGGGATGATTCATCCCTATTTCGATAAGTGGGATGAAGAACAACCAAAATTTTATTAATGGCTTTTGGCTGATTTGATCCACTTAAAACCTCTACAGACTTAGAAAGGCTATAAATAGCCTCCCTCAACATTTCCGAAGCCAAGAAATAGTACTCAAAATTCCAATCCAAAAAACACAAAAATCCGCCATTAAAGCTCAAAGCTTATGGATTTTTGGAATTTTCACCACAAGTCTTAAAGCTCGGATTTGAGTATCTAGAAAGCTTCCTTAGGGTCTAAGGAGTGTTATCCAACACTTGTTAAGCTTCCAATCATCTTTAATCCATACTTCTAATTTGAAATTGAAATTTTATATTTTAGTTTTCGTAAGCTTTATGATGTTTGGTTCTTGAATTTGATAATTAGAAATTGATTTCATGATCATTTATGAGCTTTTTGTGAAAGATAAAACCAATCAATCGGTCTTAAAAAGAAATACCCACGAATTTGAAAATAAAAAAAATTGAGTTAGGACCAAGGCTCCATTTGCAAAACCTGCAATTTTGATGTTAGGATCGAGAGGTCTGACCGATGATTTTCAGTTAGGACCGAGAGGTCCGACCGATGATTTTTACATCTGTCCGAGAGGTAAGACCTAGGACCAAGAACTCCTAAACCTATGATCGATGAATTCCACCTAATACCCGAGAGGTTATGTTAGGATCGGGGACGCCCTTGGAGGACCGGGGTGTTTTCCGGTTTCAGTAAGGGTGGCCTCTTACAACAACACACAACTTGGTGATAATCCGGTTAGAGACTAAAACCTTTCTCAGCACTGCACAACCTGTCACAGACTCTTGAACCGGGTTCAAGGGCGGAAATGTCTGTTTCAGGTTGAAGCAACGTTTGCGACTTTTAGATGATGTTTAAGAAGGAGTCGGTTTAATGGAGGTGAGTGACCGGTTTTAGAAGAATGATTAGTTTGCGGTTTACGTTAAGAAAGCAGGAAATGAAAGTGAATGAAAGAACACGAGACAGGGAAATTTGTTTATGGATGTTCGGAGCAAACCCTCCTACGTCACCCCTTCTTCTCAGGTTATGAGAAGGATCTCCACTAACTCTTTAGAGTTACAATTACACTTCCGGTCGAGCCCAACTTCGCTACTCGCCGGTTACACCAAACTCACACTTTAATGTAATACAACAACTCAACACAACAACACACAAAAGGCTTCCGGTTTTAGGCAAACCGGTTTTAGAATACAGGACTTTATCTCTCTAGAATTTAATGCTTTATGTCTTTTAGAATTTATGATGCTCACAACTATAAGTACCGAACTACATTGAATGAAGACGATCCGTCTTCCTTTTATAGCTGAAAGTAGCTAACGGCTACTTTCTTCTCTCTCTTCTGGATTGGTTGATCGTCATCACGCCTGTTTGCAGAAAGGTTGCTTGCACGCTTCAACTTCCTCAACACCTGACATTCATGCAGGTGACTCTGAACATATGATGACATAGCCGGTTTTTCAGATTGTAACACGTGTTGAACATCCGCCTCCGGTTGTCAGCATCGGATCAACAAAGCATCATTGCTTTCCTCGCATGCTTCTGATCGGATCCGATCTTCTTTTATTCTTTCGAGACACGTTTCTTCCGTCATGGTACGTCACTTCTTGAGATTTGAATCTTCTGACTTTTGATCTGTACTGTCCGGTTTCTGTGTTTTCACTTCTTGGAGGACCGGGGTGTTTTCCGGTTTCAGTAAGGGTGGACTCTTACAACAACACACAACTTGGTGATAGTCCGGTTAGAGACTAAAACCTTTCTCAGCACTGCACAACCTGTCACAGACTCTTGAACCGGGTTCAAGGGCGGAAATGTCTGTTTCAGGTTGAAGCAACGTTTGCGACTTTTAGATGATGTTTAAGGAGTCGGTTTAATGGAGGTGAGTGACCGGTTTTAGAAGAATGATTAGTTTGCGGTTTACGTTAAGAAAGCGGGAAATGAAAGCGAATGAAAGAACACGAGACAGGGAAATTTGTTTATGGATGTTCGGAGCAAACCCTCCTACGTCACCCCTTCTTCTCAGGTTATGAGAAGGATCTCCACTAACTCTTTAGAGTTACAATTACACTTCCGGTCGAGCCCAACTTCGCTACTCGCCGGTTACACCAAACTCACACTTTGATGTAATACAACAACTCAACACAACAACACACAAAAGGCTTCCGGTTTTAGGCAAACCGGTTTTAGAATACAGGACTTTATCTCTCTAGAATTTAATGCTTTATGTCTTTTAGAATTTATGATGCTCACAAATAAGTACCGAACTACATTGAATGAAGACGATCCGTTCCTTTATAGCTGAAAGTAGCTAACGGCTACTTTCTTCTCTCTCTTCTGGATTGGTTGATCGTCATCACGCCTGTTTGCAGAAAGGTTGCTTGCACGCTTCAACTTCCTCAACACCTGGCATTCATGCAGGTGACTCTGAACATATGATGACATAGCCGGTTTTTCATATTGTAACACGTGTTGAACATCCGCCTCCGGTTGTCAGCATCGGATCAACAAGCATCATTTCTTTCCTCGCATGCTTCTGATCGGATCCGATCTTCTTTTATTCTTTCGAGACACGTTTCTTCCGTCATGGTACGTCACTTCTTGAGATTTGAATCTTCTGACTTTTGATCTGTACTGTCCGGTTTCTGTGTTGTGCATTATGATCCGGTTAGAGTGTAATCTTTTTGTTCTTCGTTAACCGGTCGGTTGAGAGAGTGAAGCCGGTTCCTGTGATCTTTTAACTCGATCACTTGAGGCTGGTTTCTTTGAAGTAGTAGCAACCGGTTTTGATGCCTCAACCGGTTCCGGTTTGTTAAGTACCTGCACATGAAGATTAATCTCGTTTAGTTTGTTTGTCCGGTTCAAAAATTAATCTACTTAATTTTTCTATCAGGTTAGACTTATAACCGAGGAATCTCGACCCCAACCGAGAATTCCTAAACCTACGACCGATAGACTTAGTCCAGGGCTAACCTATGACCGATGGTTTCTACACCCCGACCGATAATCCCAACCCAGGACCGAGAGTCCTTAGCACCCCGACCAAGTCTTCTAAGCCCGTACCGATGAGTCCAACAAAGGGTCCCAAACCCCAACGAATGAAAATGAACCCAAGGCTTAGGACACCGGCCCTAAAGCCTATTTGGTTCTCATTTCTAAAAATCCTGAAAAAATAAAAATGCATTCAAATTTTTTTGGGGGTGTTTTCCCAATTTTTTGTTGTTGATAAAAGCTCATTTGGGATTTATATTTAAACCCTAATGCCTTTAAGGCCTTGTTTGATGAAAGGGTTTTTGGGATAAACCCGGTTTTATCCCAAAACCCAAACATCTTATCAACCATTAAATCAAATAATTTTATCATTTAAATAACAAAACTACACTCTAATTTTATCCCCTCTCTCTAAACCATCATTCTCTCACCTATATCATATCCTCTAAAGTCAAAGGACAAATTAGTTTTCAAATTTTAAAAACCAATTTTTTCCTACTTTTTATCAAACAAGGGTTTTTTTGGATAAAACCCAAAAAACCCTTTCCTCAAACAAGCCCTAAATGACTGATGTTCTTCATGTAATTTCTCCCTAAGTTATCATCAACATGTACAGACATTTAAATAATTGTTTTTTACAATTCTTTACATAACGCACAAACATTATGCATGATTAGGACTGGAAAAATAATCGGTAAAAATAAAATGTTATACAACCAATTTTCAAAAATAAATTTATAAATTAGAGACCTTTTTTAAAAACGGGTATGAAGGATGAAACACGAAAGCCCTTTCCTGAGTATCACCAAACTACGAACTAAATGAAATTCTAGCCAATACGTTTGTACACGTATGCCACTTTATTAATTTTTCAAAAATCAATTGGCAACTCTATTATCAAATAAATAATCTTCTTTAAATTAATTATTTTCAGTTAATTTAAATAATAACTTTCTAAAAAATCAAATTGTTATTTGATTACATGCAAATCCTTGATGTAACCCCTAGAAAACCCCTTTATATAGGTTTTGCGGACCAATTCAAGGTTCGAGAAATTTAAAATCGGTTTGCGTGTCAGAAATTTTATTTTAAAATAAAATATTTTTTTTAAAAAGGTTCTTAATGATTCCTAGGATCTTTTGAATTTAATTAAAAGTAATAAATTTCGGGGTTAAATTTTAAATAATCCGAGGATTTGTAATAATCAAATCACAATTTGATTTTGTAAGAAATCTTTTTGTTTAAATTAATTAAAGATAATTAATTTAAGAGATTATTTATTTTTAAACAGAGTCGCCAATTGATTTTTAAAAATCAATAAAAGTTTGCTTACGTATACAAACGTATCGACTATATTTTTCTTTTAGTTTGTCGTTTGGTGTTACTCGAGAAAGGGTTTTCGCGCTTAATCCTTTGTACCTGTTTTAAAAAAAACGGTATTTATTTATTAAGTTGGCTTTTGAAAATTGATTGTATAATGTTTGAGTTTTAACCAATTATTCTTCCGATTCTAGTAATGCTTCAAGGTTTTAGCGTTATTTAAAATATTGAAACAATAATATTTAAATGCTGGTACCTATTGCTGATGATACTTGAAGAACATTAGTCATTTTAAGAGTGTTAAGGTTTATAAATAAACACCAAACAGACCTTCGTCAAAATATTTTTTATGGAAATATTCTTAAAATATTTGAAATCATTTTCTAATTTTTCATGATTTTTAGAAAATGGTTTGGGGGTCCGAAATTATAAAAATAATTTTGGGTTTTGAAAAGAAGAATCAAACAGGTCTTAAGAACGAAGTTCTAGGCCTCGGGTCTGTTTTTATCGGTGGGGGTCCAAAGACCCTTGTTTTGGGTGCTAAGGACTCTCGGTCCTTGGTTGAGATTACTAGTCTAGTTGTATAAACCCATTATTCATAGGTTAGCCTATGACTAAGTTCATCGGTCTGGGTGTATAAACCTATCAGTCCCTGGTTAGCTCTAGGCTAAGTTCATTTATCTGGGTGTAAAACCCACTGGTCATAGGTTAGCTCTTAGATAAGTTCATCAGTCATAGGTTCGGGAATCCTCGGTCCTAGGTTGAACTTTTCGGTCATGGGTTGGACCTCTCGGTCTTGGATTAAAATCCTTAGTCGGGCCTCTCGGTCCTAGCTCAAGAACATCGGTTGGACCTCTTGACCATTAGTCTCGATCCTAGATTTCGGTCCAAACCAAAGATCCTCAATAGGGATGGCAATGGGGAGGTTATAGGTTTTAGCGTTATAAAATATTGAAACAACAATATTTAAATGTTGGTACATATTACTGATGATAACTAGGGAATATTTTACCCGAAGAACATTAGTCATTTTAAGAGTGTTAGGGTTTATAAATAAACACTAAACAGACCTTAGTCAAAATATTGTTTTATGAAAATATCCTAAAAATATTTTGAAATCATTTTCTAATTTTTCGGGATTTTTAGAAAATGGTTTGGGAGTCCAAAATTTAAAAAAAATTAGGTTTTGAAAAGTAGAACCAAACAGGTATTAAGACCGAAGTCCTAGGCCCCGAGTCAGTTTTTATCGATCAGGGTCTAAAGACCCTTGGTCTGGGTGCTAAGGACTCTCAGTCCTTCGCTGAGATTATTGGTTTGGGTGTATAAACCCATCGGTCCTAGGTTAGTCTGTGGCTAAGTTCATCGGTCTAGGTGTATAAACCCATCGGTCTCGGGTTAGCTCAGAGCTAAGTTCATCGGTCTGGCTGTATAAACCCACTGGTCCTGGATTATCTCTTAGCTAAGTTTATTTATCATAGGTTAGGGAATCCTCGGTCATAGGTCAAACTTTTCGGTCATGGGTTGGACCTTTAGGTCCTAGATTAAAATTCTCAGTCGTACCTCTTAGTCCTAGATCAAGAACATTGGTCGGACCTCTCGATCCTTGGTCTTAGTCCTAGGTTCGAACTTCTCGTTCCTAGGTTTCAGTCCAGACCAAGGATCCTCGGTAGGGATGGCAATGGGGCAGTTCAGGGCATGGAATACATTTACCAACTTTGCCCCATTTTTATTTTGGGGATTTTTTTAATACCATCCCCGCCCTGTACGGTTTCGTTCGGTTTCGGAATACCCACTGGGAACCGTTAATAAAATATTTAAAAAAAAAACTATACAATAAAATTATATAAACGAATTTTTAATATTATATATTGTAATATATTAAAATTTTATATTATTATAAAGAAAAATTTACGACTCTTATAAAATGGAATGAATAAATAAATATATTGGTGATTTAATATATAGAATTATGTTTATAGTGTTCGGTGCAGAATCGGGGTGAGATCGGAGCGGGGGACACAAATACCATCCCTGCCCCAACGTCATTCGGTTTCGGAGAAAAAACTATCCCAAACGGGGCAATTCAGTTCGGTTTTCGCGGGGTGGGTTTAAATTACCATCCTTAATCCTCGGTCGGATCTCTCGTCATTAAGCCTAACAAGCCTTAGTCCTCAAGAACACCAAAGTTCCAATTTTTTTAATTTGTTTTTTAGCTGAGATCTTTGATCCAATGGTTTAGGTAGCTTCACAAAACTCCCAAGAATATGTTGATCATCATTTCAAGGTATCAATCAACATAAATTTGAGTTTTTGATTTTAAAACTGTTTTGAGAAGAAATGAGCTAGTCAATAGCTTCGTTTTATCTCATATATTTGATTGACACCAAAATTAGAACCCACTAGCTACTCGTTTTGACCAAATCATGAACTCAAAATTTCAATTATTTGAAAATTTTGATTTTAATCAACATGATTGGGATGGATCAAACATGATTAAACAGTTGCCAACATCATTACAATCATGTTGAAGCTTTCTAGGCTGTGATTCAATAGAGTGAACCCAAGAACAACAATGTTTATTTTATTTTGAAATTCAATTTGGGTTTTTGTTTTAGTTGATGATTGGTTTTAACCTATCTAGCAAGTGTCATAAATATTAGGGATGAATTTCCAATCATAAAACACCAAAAACAATAATCATACATGTTTTATGCAATTTGAAATATAAAAATTTTCAATTCAAACTATAATATGAATTAAAGGGTGATTGAAAATATTACCAAGGATTAGAGAATACACCTTGATCCTTAGGGAAGCTTTTGAGATGCTCAAATCCAAGCTTTAAGGAGCCTTATATAATTTTTTTCGAAAAATCAAAGCTGTTAGGATCGGGTACAATAATAAGACGAGGTTTGACTATGTTGAACGCTTACCACACTTCGTTTGATATTAACTTTATTAAAAGTTAATATCCGTTTCTATTCTTTGCAAGTCATAACAAATTCTTGAACGAAGTTCAAGTGCGAAATGTTTGTTTAGACTTGAAGCAGTAGGTGAATGAGATGGAAAAGAAGTGAACCACAATAGACAAGAGATTTTATAGAGTTCGGAGCAAAGACTCCTACTCACCCCTCTTCTCAACCTTGAGAAGGATATTCACTAGAAGATTTGACACTACTTGTTTCCGAACTCCTAGCACACAACACTTTGTAGAGCAGAAACAAATTCTGTCAACTTACAATACTGAAGACTCACACAGAATAGACAGTATGTATATAACTTTAACACTCTAATAAACTTGTAAGCTTTTTAGGACTTTGAGAGCTTGAGAGTGTAGTGAAAAAACTGGTGTTTAACTTGTAAAGCGTTGTAGAAGCAGTTGATGGGTAAAAATGGTTTTAGTTAGTTTCAAAGCTTATTTCTCTCAATCAATTACGTATGGCTGTGAAGCAAACTGTCCTCTATCTTCTTCTTAAATAGTCAAGTTGCAACGAACATGTAACAAACATATTTTCTTAGAGGACACCTATCCTAATTGATTGACTGAGTTATAGGAAAGTACCTCAGAGAAGATACCCTTGATTTTTCTATACTTGGATGATAGTAAGCCAAAATATTCATTAATTGGATTGTGATGTACGAGGACGTACAACTCAGAGGGTTTGACATTGTCTTGGTTCATAGTAGTCTTTTAATAGTTTGATTCTGATGTCTGTGTCAGACTGTCCATAATGAATGCTTAATCGGGATCTAAGATTGTTTAGGTACAAGAAAGCGCTTTTTCCAAAGTACTGAACTTGGAAGATACCGTAAGCGCATTGTGTATGACCCAGTGGTAAAATACTAGGGACGCTAGTATAAAACCGAATTGGTAATTTACCGAAACGTTTATCCAAAAACATATTTGGATAAACATACCGGGTGCGCTTTTGATAAAATACCCAATTTCATAAGACCGGACAGCGCTCCATAAAATACTGAATATATATAAAATACCGGAAGCGCTTCTTATAACATCGAACACTAAAATACCAGACGCTTCCCAAATAAAAACCGAAGTCTAAAATACCAGACCGCTTCCCATATAAAACCGAAGTCTAAAATACCGGATGCTTCCCATATAAAACTAAAGTCTAAAATATGGGAAGCGCTTCTTATATAAAATACCGAAGTTATAAAATACAGGACGCATGTTGACATAAAATCGATTTTGTAAAATAATGGATGCGTGTTGACATAAAACCGATCTTGTAAAATACCGGACGTGCTTCTTTATAAAATGTTGAATTTATATAAAACCGGAAGAGCTTCTTTATAAAATACCGAACTTGGTATAATACCGATTTGTAGATAAAACCGGAATCACCTTTTGTGTAGAGACCGAAGTTTGATCAAATGTCGGATTTGATCAACTGTCGGAAAACTTTCCTTTCCGGTTTTCTTTAATCTGCACATAATTAATTTAACATAGTTCAGTTCTTTATTTATACATTTATAATTAAGACTTTTATTTAACAATTTCTCTCTTTTAATTATTTAAAATAAATATTCAAACCTGGTATTTTATATCGTTGGTTAATTATCCTAAGTTATAAGCTTTTGATCTAACAAAAGCTTTGAGCTTCATGGAGGATTTTCGAAAACTTTTTATTCAAGGCTTTAGATGTTCTCTCTTGCTTCAGAATAGCTCAGGGATGTAAATTATCCCCGAGTCGGTGGAGGTTTTAAGTGTACTGAATCAACTAAAAGCAATTAATAGATTTTTGACTATTCTTCCGACCACTTGATGATATATGGATGAATCATTCCTATAGGTTGTAGGAGAAATGATCATCGTGGTAGAGTGATCATTTCAGCCTTTAATTTCACCTCAAAATGGTTGACTGTAGGTTAAGTTTCAAAAAGAAAAGATCAAAGACAAGTCTTTGAGCTTATCCTTCGACGTCACGTTGGAGACGAAGGTGGGTGCATGACACAACATCGTTTCATGCGCTTTAGCGCGGTTCCGTTGGCATTTCGTCAAGGCGTCGCTGCGGTTGGATGTTCTGTTAGTGGTCTAGCTAACGAGTGTTACCCAATCAGTTACGGTGGTGGCACACGTTCCTTACGTTTGCAGCAGGCTACGCGGACACGCTTATGTCGTTGGATCATCCAACGCTCATTCGATGGAATTGCCTTTGACTGTATCTTCTTCCCTCTGGTTTCAACTACACTCGATCATGATTTTTTTATTAAATCTTTAAGAGTTTGATTGAAATTGATTTTTCGTTCACCCTTTGGTTTTAATTTTGATCTTTTTAAATACACAAAATTTAGAATAAATATGACATATGTTTTATCAATTTTTTTTTAAATTTTTTTTTCATATTTGTAGGATTAAATAAATAATTTTTGGAGATAAATGGGTTACCTCGTTTTATCCTATATCATTTATTTTAATCCCTCCTGATTTTTTCTAAAACTATTTTAAGATAAATAAATACAATGTTTATCTAATATTTTTATTTTTTATTTTGATATTTTCCTTAATTATTTAGACTTTAACTATCACAATAATTAGCCTAATTAATTGGATTTCTACAGGGGTTAATTATTTTGATTTTATTTTTCAAAAAATAATTCAAAATAATTTTTTAATTTTTATAATTGGTATGTAGATTCTTAGTGCTTAAACTTGAATTATTCAAATTTGAACAAAATTAATTATTTTCATAATTAATATTAAAAAACTATCAGGAATTATTAAAATATTTTAAAATAATTTTTATTTAAAAAAGATTTCTGAATGCAAACCGATGTTGAAATTCTCGAACATCAACCTTTCTCGCGGAGCCTAAACTTACGTGGTTTTTCGGGGTTACACTTTATTTAGACCATTCATTTTCTAATTTTTGAATATTTTATGATTAGAAAATTATGAAATAGATTAGAGAATAAATAAATAAAATATTTAAAAGTGATGAGACAGAAAATCGCTGAAAATTATAAGGTTTAAATACTGATAAAGGAGATAAGAGAAAATTGACTTTAAACGCAAAATGTGTTTGATTATAATTTTTTGCGTAGCTTATTACACAAAATCATTGTAGGATCTTATAACGCAATCGCCCAATCACAAGGTATATTTGCTAAATCAAACTAGGGCGAATAAAATGATTAAAAATATATAAACTAAATGAGAGAATAAATAAAATAATTATAAATATATTCAATAGATGAAAGAGAATGAATAAATGTTTAGAAAACGATGGAATAAATGAGAAAAAATGAATAAATAAATATTTAAAAGTAATGAGGAGAAAATCGCTGAGATTATAAATTTAAACGTTGAGTATGTAAATAGAGAAAAAATTGAGTTTAAACACAGTATATATTTGATTATAATTTTTACGTAAACTTATTATGCAAAATTACTGACAACTTATAATGCATCGGACCAGTCGCAGCGTATATTGCTAAATAAAACGAGGCCTTATTTATAATAAAAACTAATCATTTCTATCACCTAGATTTAGTCATAATTCCCTAGATTTTATTAATAAAAAAACCATTCTCCATGCATCTAAGATTCCTAAATTCATTAGCCTCAGGACCCTTGACTAGTCCATCAAAACTTCATTTTGGATTTCCGATAAATTATTCACAATTGCTTGAAGATTACTCAATCGGATATACATATACAGAGAACCAAAGATTATTAATTATGCATAGATCAGTTCTACTAAATCAAGAACCTTTATTTCCTGAATTAGTAGGTTCAAACTCATTAATATTCCTAATACACTCATTAAATACTCTCAATGCTTTTGAAATTGGAATCCTATTATTGAATCTTTCATCAAAAAATCTTATAACATTAAAGTCTCCTAAACTAGTCCATGGGTGATGAATCATTAACATATTTACTTCAATTATAGACTTAGTCCATAATATTTACTCTTCTATCCAAAAAATAAAATTATGTTGCCACCAGCTGTACTATCTGTCTATAAAAAAAAAAAACTTTGTATCATCAGCTTAATTTTTTTTATTATATATAAAAATTAGAAGGGTCACCCTTATATTGGTGTAGTTTTAACCCATATTTCTTAATGAGTTCCATCTTTTCCTTTGCACAAAATTCTTTTTGTTTCTTAGAAACAACTAAGGTATATCATTCATTATTATCTACTAGACTTAGCTTATTAGATCATTTTCACACTTATTAGTTGTTCTGGTAATTATTTCAAATTTACTTCCTTTCCTATTAAAATAAGAGGATCCAACTGCAGGTCTAGCAACATCATTAAATCTTCTAGCTAAGTTGTTTACACTATTTTGGTTTTAGGTCTGGCTTTTATAATAGTTCTTATGAGTGGTTCTATACTCTAGTGTAGGTTCCTTAATCAAGTTAAAACTTTTCATTTCATTTTCTAAATTATTTTTAGACATATTACAAACTAATTCTACACTGGTGCATCTGCATCATTCAAATCCACAAATTCTGACTTATTACAAATTAAATTTCTTCTGTTTTTTTTCTGTGGGATCTCATTTCATTTATTGTACAAAGTGTAATGAATTGAATAATATTTAATTTTTGATAAAAATCATTTTTTTTTTAATATCTATAAAATAACTAAACCGAAAGAGAAATAAAACTACAAGCTCTCACTTTAGATAATCGATCTCTACGACACTAATACACGGGCAATATTCTCATCAAATGCATTAGGCGATAAACTCATTGTATAGGAGTTCATAATCATAGAGTTTGTAAATAAATATTTTATAGAAAGTGACCATTGCTAGCGAAAGAGAGTGTAAAGAGAGAGAAAACGACATTTCGTCTATACTGTATAGGCAGTTCATTAAAAAGTGAATAGATTTCTAATGAACTGCCTATACACAAAATGTCATTTTTTTTCCTTTTAAACTCATTTCGCTAGTAAGGGTGACTGTCTATTTTTTTTTTCAGTTTACAACATTCTCGTTCATCCTAAGTCGTGATCAGGCTGAAATCGATACACAGCACTACTAATAATCTCAATCTTACTATTATCTAATTGACGGACAATCCATTCTCGTTGTTCAGGAGGCACAAGTTTAGGTAAATTCACATTTGTTTGTCAACGCAACGTTGGGGACATAATTCTGTTGATTTTCTCTAACATATTCCAAACATAGGCACTCCTTTGAGTGATTAATCCCAATAAAATTTGAACTAGTCTAGTAATATTCTGGCTTAATACTAGATTTAGTGTTGACATTATTAATTAGAGATGTTTTAGACAGATTTGATTTTTTCTATTAACGAATGCTCTCCTTTAGACACTTCCTCTCAGTGTTTTTCTCCAAATTAACCTTTGCTTATACATTTGCTTCAAATTAACCTTCTCACCAGTGGTTTCCATATTTTTTCAAAAGGGACTGCCTTTTTTAATGACAGTTAATATGGAATGTTCAAATGTATCACACATTTGGCAACTTAGTGGCGGACCCAGAAATATTTTCTCGGGGGCGAAATATATAGTAACGTAGCATTTTTTTGGCGATCAAATAAATGCATTTTTTAATTAAAATTTTACTCAGTAATTACATAAAAATACTAACAAGCACAATTACTAAATTATTTTTGTCCATGAGTCGGTACAAAAAGAAGACAAATATCTTCATTATGTGACTATATCAATCAATCAATTCAAGAAAATTACCTTTATTTGATGAACTACTTGACTCATCATGTCCTCGAAAAGGTAATCCTTGCCTCAATAGAAAGTGTGTTACATCAAACATTGTCGTTAAAACGGGTGCGATAATTTATTTCTATATCACGACCATGTGTACGTAAAACATTTCTCATGTTATGTCTTTGATCTTGAAATGATTCAAGTTGATTTCTAGCTTCATTATGACAACTATTTGAAGTTCCCATATGTCGATTGAATCTTTCTAATGCCCTTTTCCAATTTTTGTACCCATCTCCTATAAAGGTAACATCTACGTTTTCTCTATTTAAAAGCTTAAAAAGATAACACTAAAAATAAAATGATGTATCTTTTGATATGCTATGTTCTAACCATGTATATTTGATCAGTAACATTAGACTCATTAGTAGGCTCATTAATTGATTGAGAATGCTCAGACTGCTCATGTGATGTAGAAGTAAAAATTCGTTTATAGAACATTTTCATTATTCTATATTCTACATAAAATAAATAACTAAAAATAGATATGTGTCATAACCTAGGCCCTAAATAAAATCTAACAATACATTTATTTGTTGTAATAGTTTAAAACTAATTTAAAATTAAGAAATATAAAATAATATTTACCTTTATATTTATATAAATTATTATTTTACCCTTATATTTATATAAATTATTATTTAATCTTTATTTTATAAGTAATTTGTATTATTAATTAATTATATTGAAATTAATAATATATATATATATATAATTATAATATAAATGTAGTTTTAAAATAAATAATAATCTTATATGATTTTTATTATTTTATATATAATTTTTTATATTTTAAATTATATAAATAAATCTTAATTATATATTAACTAAAATTTATGTATTATTATTATAAATATTGTATTTAGAAAATATTGTGGTATAAAATAAAAATAATAATTACTTTAATAAAATTATATTTGAATTAGAATACTATAATTATGAATTAATTTTTATAAAAGAAAGTGTTAATTTATTATAAATATTAGAAAATAATGTTTGTATAAAGAAAATGTGAGAGGGAGAGTTTGATCACCTTACCTTATTATGGAAGGTCAACTCCAAAACCAGCAGGACAAAATCTTACTTGATAAATATATATATATAAAATATCTTAAAACTTTTATGGTGGGGGAGGCCCGGCCCCAAAGCCCCTTTAAGGTCCGCCACTGGTTAGGCTTATATGGATATTGAACATTAGTAATACATCTTTCCAATTTTAAAGTTGTTCAGGATAAATTTCAAATTGGAGTTGACTTTTGGATAAATTTCCATAACTTTTGCAAAATTTAATTTCTTGTTCTTCTCTAATTTGATATAAACACAAACGCTTCCCTATATCTGAAATGAGCTTAATTCCTTTAGGAGTCATAAGATAAGGTTTTTTTTTTTTTTAAGTAAATCCAAATAGACAATTTAGCTTTTTTTTTTTTTTTATTTTCCATTAACTCATCCCAGTGTTGTAGAACCATCACAAGATTCCTTATCTGTGTAATTCCTCTTTTTCTATGATAATTGTGTATCATTACCTTCTTTGAACTTTAAGAAATAAAACCCATGACACATTTTTTAATTAAAACCTTTTCTAACCATATTTTTTCACATCTGTTCATTAGAATAGTCCTAACTACATTATAGGGAGCTTTTCTACTACCCAAAGTGTATATCCCACAATTATTTTCTTAAATTCTTTTATACACTCATTTTAAACTTCTTCCTGAATAACAAATTCAAAGGGTTTTACAAGCATAACATATTCTTGATTAAAACCACTCAATGAAATTTTACTTTTTTCATAACCTTTGCCATTAAGTACATTAGCCCATGTCATTTGATTATTAGTAGGGAATGTTGGTTGTTTGCTGTAATTAAAATTAGCCCAGTTATTTTGACTAATAGTTGTAGGTTTAAGTTCATCCAAGATCTTATTCCCCCAAGCAAGTACATCTTCCACTCTGTACTATATTTCTAAGATCACAGACTACATGATTTAAGTCTTCTATACATCTTATTATTTTTCAGACTTAATGATAGCATTGCATATTCTACTTTTAACTTAGACAGAAAGAGATTTCCATGTGATTAATTTTCAAATAATGTTTTTTTTTCATCCCCAATTCCTTTATGGTTTTACCATTTATCTCTTTGTTGTCATTAACATCTCCACTGCTAAAGGCGCGCAGCAGTGCAACATTCGGATACGACTTTTTATATGGATTCTCTTCTACTTGAATTTCCTACATTGGTCCAGATTATCAAACCCTTCTATATTAGGATCTATATACCCCTTATAAAAAGACAATTCTGTAAAACTCAATGAATAATATTTTGTCTTAATTACAGTAATATATTTTATATTATAGCAACTAAGATTAACCAAGGTTCTATAGCATATAACTATCTAAAATTATAGCCACTTTGTAATCAAGGGAAAATCAGTAATTGTACAATCAATAACCAAAGCTAAAGCATAAAACACCGGGCAAAAACCAAATAGAGGAGAAAACAGTGCAGAAGTATCACTATAATAAAGGCCTTGCAACAATGATAACTAATACTCAACAATAAAGAGATCAATCAAGAAGCAGAAAAGGTAGTCAAGAGTCAAGACCACCACATTAATATCAAGATTTATACAAAAAGTATCAACAAAAACAACTCTCATTCCACTCATAATCTTCAATAAATGCACCAAGAGAAATGATACAGAGAACTCTTCAATGAAAAGCATATGAAGAGTAGTTAAAGAAAACGCACAAAAAAAACTTGATTATTATTTTTTCTAACATTTATGAAGAGGATAAATAAAATATAAATCATTGGAAGTTGTCTTTGGGAACTCCAAAGAATACCTACAGCAAATACCACTTTCAATCACACTAAAAGAAACTTTGATTCATGCTTATAAGCGCCTCGGTTCACACTAGCATCCCAAGAAGTATGCTATAATATTGTCGTTAAAATGTAACATTTAAATTCTTAATCCATACTACCCTAAACTCTAAACCCTAAGTCACATTTATTTTTTACTTATTTATTAGTTGTTTTATTATTTATAGACTTTTTAAAGTCATTTAACATGTTATATTTTCATTACCACTTACTTACTTTTTAACAATTAAAATCCATAATTGACATAAAAGTCATGCTTTACAAGGGAAAAAGATCAAATATAAACCAAATTTGACATTCGACAATATTTAAGCCATTAGATACGACAAAATAGGTCATGAAAATGATTGTCTATCAGCAGTATTATTATTGCATATGATTACGAAAAAGAAATGACACTATTAAAAAAAAAACTCACAATAGAGTTCAAAATCAAATACCTCAAAAATCCAAATGGTGGAGATCAAAATTCAAAACAATGTACATTTCTTAGTTTAGCTTAATTGTAATTGTCAATTAAAAAAAGTTGTCCAAACATAAAAAAAATTCTTCAATTCTAAGTAAACGTTCACCTCCCAACTATGTTTCATATGTTCAAAACAATCAGTTCTTTCAAAATAATTCTAAATGTAAAAAGTTTGGTTTATGGGTCACTCAGCTCAGCTTGATACCAGATAGATATATCTAATTTGGAGAAGATTTCATATTCAAGAAACAAACATTCTTCAAGCTTTCAACCACTCCAATGGCATCCAAGCTGAACCTTCAAAAACCTTCACTCACCCCCATTTCTTCGAAGTATAAACTGGGTATTTCAACAGGGCCCTTCCTCAACCCAACATATTTAAACTGTTAAAACACAAACATTTTGAGTTACATTAGATGTTTGCTTCCAATTAATAAAGAGTTCAAAGACAGCGGCAAGTATAAGACCATACCTTATGCTGCAAGTATTTCTCTCTTATTGCTACATAAGAGCCTCCTCTTTTACCTAAGTGCAACTCGTGTATAAGGACAACACATTCTTTTAAATCAGAAGCTTTGTATCCTGAATACTCTTCAAGGTTTGAATTCTGTATATAATAGAAATATTTGGAGGAGTTAGTTCATGTTAACAAATCTAGCAAAATTCAGTCAGCAATAATAACTATGTGCTAAAAATATAAATTTTCACACAGTATAAGCTTGGAAATTGATGGTTGATTTTAGAGAGCTACTTACCCATGGATGTTTATCAGGATGGGTTATAAACCTCGAAAGGAATACAACAGAAGAAGCAATCACAGATGGTAAAAACTTCAAACATTAGTAGTCCAATAAGCTCAACTCTGCCAAGTAGCATCCCAATAACTCAAACTTCGAATTTGGATACTGCATAACACAAATGTACAACTATTAGTTTCCTTTCACAAAATTCAGCATCTACCGTTTGTTTGATATAATTGGTAATAATCAAATTGAAAATACTATTGATTGTTGAGAAAATTGATTATTAGGATCAAAAGAATAACTATTTTGATATTTTACAAATATTATAAGTGTTGAATCACAAGTTATTTTGGTATCTAGATAATTCACATCAAAATAGGCTTAGAGAGAGACTTACTTTGCAATTCTCTTCAGAAATCCTGGCAAATCTTCTGTAAATGGCAACAAGGAAAAGAACCAGAAATAATGAGACTCATCAAACATTATATCCAGGTAATGATTTAAGGTAATTGGGAGAATATTCAACTTGGTACCTCAAGATGTCAGAATTGTTGGATTGCTCACTTCAAATTTAAGTGACTTGAGAATATCAGCTTCCATCTTCACGACATCTTCATTTGTGAAAGTGAAGTCTGTGATGTAACACATGTCATCAACTGATGGAGGATCAGACTCTTCAAACTTTCTGCTTAAGAAGGAACAGTCTAAGCATCAGATATTGAATGTTTAATTTTTCAAATAGTCACATAACAAGAATGTGTCTTACGATGCAATGAGCATAGAAGAAACACCAAGCAGCTGTAGCCTCTGCCTATTGATATGATTAATAGACAAGAATCTGTCAATGTAACTGACTGTCAGAAAAAGCGTGTCAGATTGAATCTTGTATTCTCCTGCAACCTCAACCAACCAATCCACCAAAACCCCTCTCATGTTTGCAGTGACATCTGTTTGTATCTTCTCCATATAGTCTTGCAATGGCCTTCTCTTTGCCTCTTTCTAAATAAACAAACAAATCCCATATTCAATATACAATAAAGAAATCTAGAACACATCATTCCAAACTATAGTCAAGATTATCAAATCAGCAAGGAAATGAAAAGTCAGTCTGTCCAACTAACCTCCATGTTATGAAGATAATCGTAGATTTCAGCTACGTATCCATCGCACATCTGAGAATCATCAAACTTCGTTGTAATGTATCCGCCCTTCATTCTGCATTTTAGCTTAGGAAACTCCGTATCCAGATCCTTAGTCGATGGAATACTCATATTGGAAATCTCAATGAAATGGGTTCTCTTCTTGTCGGGGGATTGCAGATGAGAATCATCTTCAACTCCGACCATCGCGTCAGCTGTCCTCTTCTTCGCCTGTTGGGTAACCCTCAATGAGATTTCTTCTTCCGTCATACCTTCCATCTCTCACTCCCGACTATATGATTCTTAGATAGAGATAGACAAGAAGAGAAAGAAAGGTGAGCGAAAATGAAGGAGATGACTTCCCTAGTGCATTAGGAGAGTGAATAAAAAGACATATTTGAAATGTTTTTTGGATGGCGCTTCAAATGAAAATGTTTGAATCAGAATGAAAATTGTTGGCTGCAAAAATATGAAGCTAGAAAATTCAGAATTTGCCGGTGTTTTTTTGTTTCCCGCATTTATTTTATGCCCATGAGATTTCTAAACAATTTTCTTAATATTAAAATTTCATAATTAATTAATTTTAAACATATAATATTATTCATTATAAACTTACTGTGTACTTGTTTTACAAAACAAATGAATTCTCAATAATTAATATTTCAATTTGAAAATAATTTTTTATAATTTAAAAGATTAGTAATTTTGATTTAAAAAATTGAAATAAAAAAAACAATTAAACAAAGTTTTATACATCAACAAGGAATTTGATTTGATATATATATAGCGTGAAATATTGTTGATAGGTTTGGTTATTAATGTTTATTATTTTTACTACTAATGATCATTAGTTGTTACTTGTTAGTAGGTATAATAGAATCTATAGCACGAAAATGTTAATAAACAATTTTTTCATAAATATTATGACCAAATAAATTTATGAAACTATAATAAAAACTCTAATAACAATTTAGTTTGGAATATATAAGAATAGACCATGGAACAATTACAACATAATTTAGAAATTAGCCTATTAATTTAAACTTGTGTTCGATTTATCCTGCATAATCTAAGAGCAAACTTATTTGAGTTTATACAATAGGTGGGCTACACGCTACTTCATTGACATGAGAAATATCAAAATAGTAACATTCAAATTATTGTTTGCAAAAGAATGAAAATAACTTTGGTAATATAGACTACAATTTCATTTTGAAAGTCTTTACATTTAGTTTAAAACCATAAATTTATTAAAATATAATACAATTCTAGTTGACTTTTAGATGCGTTTCAAGATTTATGTTTTATTAAGGATGGAGATACACATTTATTGCAAATGTTTTTAAGGTTAATTTTTTTTAACTAAATATGTAAAATGCATTTCCTTTAAAAACAGTTCAAAACACTTTTAATTAAGAGATTAGTTACACTTCTAGATGTGATGTGTGACATCTTAGACTTTGATTAATTATTGTGTAGAGTATTTATTTTTCAAACTTCGATATTGAATTTGAATGATTATCTGAATTTGAATGATTATCACTAGTGTATGTTCTTGAAAACTTCCTTCAATTCAAAAATATTGGGAGTTAATACAAGAGAGAATTTGGACAATTGTGTGAATAATAATACTAAAAATAAAGTCATTGATGAGACATGATTTTCAAATTTTAAAAATATAGGCAAGATTAAAAGATTTAAGGACAAAGAATATCTCTTTCAACATATTCATATAAGATAAAGCAATGTTGAAAGATTTAAATATAAGACTCTCTACTTATTGATAGAATGATGTTAGAATTCATTCTAAATAAGGATACTCAAGGACAAACAATTTATAACTTTAAACATGTAGACATGAGATGAGAATCTGCCCTTTATATTTGATTATTTGTATGCTCAACTAGTATAATAGTACTACTTAGCCCTTTATATTTGATTATTTGTATGCTAGTAGAATAATATTACTTACTCGAAAACAAATAGTGGGCAGTATAATGTATCTAGACTAAATATTACATTTATGGTAAGTCTTCTTATTAAATTTATAAATAGTTTTATTCAAGGACACTTTATTATAGAAAATAGAATAGTTCCACTCAAAAGAATGGTGGACTCGAATCTAGTAATTTATTCTATGTGAAAAACTTTTCATGAGCAATCTAGATTCATTGTAGGGGATGGTTCTTCGACCAGTTTGTAGAACGTCAATTGATGTAGTGTCAAAAGTCTATCTACGACGTATGGATGGATCTATGGAACCCACACCGGAAAAAATTACGATAAAAATGTGACATTATCCATTAATTTTTCAAAAAAAAAATCAATATAATTCACTATTTTATTTATCTAATTATTAAAAAAATGGCAAAACTTATTTTTATTCACTCGTTTTATCCAAAATTTTCTTGTTATTTATTTCAGTCCACCCTAACTTTTTTTCAAGCCCACCCCACCTCCAAATCTTGTGTCCGTCCCTAGACGTATCCTGAGTTTGTTTTCATTGCTATATGTAAAAATGTCATAGTTAAGGACATGCTTGATTCTCGATCTAGTGGTTTCGCTAGCCGAATTAGATATAGAAAGAGATTAAACATTATGGAGAGTTCTTCTCATAATAGAATTTTACCTTTTGTACGATGCAAACAAGTCGTCTAAACAAGACGTTATGCGTTGGCAAAAAATTAATAATTTTTATGCGGGGAATTGCTACAAGTTGTTCGCTAAGATGAGTTAATATATGTTTTATTAGGAGAAACTTTGAGAGTCAAAGATTTCATCCAAGATCTCATTTTTGAATGTAACGTTATTCACGGTGAAATTCTTACAGATGATATGTGTATGAAAAATATTGTATTGTGGTTAGTCATTGTCGTATGTGTCACGAGGAGGTTGAATCGGCAATTCACTTACTTTTGCATTGTCGATGAGTGACTAGTATCTAGAGTCTTTATGGAATATCACTAAGATTCATTGTGTGATACGCGAGTCTTTATGTAGTTGTTGAGAAATTTAGATTGATGCGATATAAAAACCTGCATAATTGGATTACCATCCCAATTATTTTTTGGTGGATTATCTGGTTGGAGAGAAATCGTCGAACTTTCACAAATTGTAGTCGTCCAATGCGTATCATTCATAATGTTATTATTAAGATACTTTTTTAGATTCATTCCGTAAAGCCGGTAGAGGCCGTTAGGGAGTTAATCGTTCTTCTCGAGTACTTACGAGCTCAATAACTTATTGAGTAACGTTTTTTTTGTTTTTTGTTTTTTTTATATTTTTTCATGTTATTCTTTTGTCGTTGTGCTCAAACGATTTTTATCATTTTAATATACATGGACCTTTAATTGTTTTTTTAATAATATCAATATTATGGACCATATTCCATGATTGATAAAAACACTTATCAACTATACTTATACTTAGTAGTACTCTTGTCAAGGGAACCTTAGTTTCTAGCATACCAACTAAATCCAATTTCAACACTTCCTTCATTTTTATAAGATCATTTAACACTGTAATACTCCATGCTGCAGTCTTCATAAACTACATAAATCGAAGATGATGATAATTATGTTTTAATGTGTTCCATCACCTTTATGTTAATTCTTTTTTGGAGAATTCTTTTTCCTCCAAAGAAATCCATTTGTCTTTATGCTAATCAGACTAGAATTAGCCCGAGATTTCTATGAAACAATTAAGGTATATCCTTCATTATTATTTACTAGACTTAGCTTATTAAATACATTTTCACTCTTATTAGTTGGTTTGGTAATATATAATAATAATAATAATGTTTAATTTTAATTTTGATTTATTTGTTAAGTCGAGAGTTGTGGTTAATTTGAATATATATGTGAGAGTAAATATATACTTGGGTCAGATCGTGGGTTGACCCGCCCATAAACTTGAAACGGTTAAAAATAAAATTAAAAAATGTTATATATATGTTTTGAACTTGCAACCTAACAAAAACTAGTAAAACTCTTTAACCAATTAAGCTAATAAGACTTTATATTTTAAATTCTACACAAAATTTGATGAATGCGCGATATTCATAACAACATAATCTATATATATAATAATGTTTAATTTGAATTTGCTTGGTTTGTCAGAATCGAGAGATGCGGTTAATTTGGATATACATGTGAGAATAAATAAATATTTGTGTCGGATATTGGGTTGATCCGCCCATAAACTTGAAACGGTTAAAAATAAATTAAAAATACTATGTGTATGTTATGAACTTGCAACTTAACAAAAATAAGTAAAATCCTTTAACCAACTAAACTAATAAGATTTTATATTTTAAATTTTATATAAAATTTGATGAACACACGATATTTATAACAATATATATATGATAATAATAATGCTTACTTTTAATTTCTTTGGTTTGCTGAGTCGAGATCTGTGGTTGATTTGGATATATATATATATATATATATATATATATATATATATATATATATATATATATATATATATATGTGTGTGTGAGTAAATGGATAATTGGGTTGGATCGTGGATTGACCCGCCCATAAATTTGAAACGATTAAAAATAAAAATAAAAATACTATATATATGTTTTGAACTTGCAACGTAAGAAAAACAAGTAAATTTTTTTAACCAACTAAGCTAATAAAATTTTATATTTTAAATTCTACACACAATTTAATGAATGCACGACATTCATAACAATATAATATATATATATATAATAATGCTTAATTTGAATTTGTTTGGTTTGTCGGGTCGAGAGTTGTGGTTAATTTGGATATATATGTGAGAGTAAATAAATATTTGGGTCGGATCGTGGGTTGACACGCCCATAAACTTAAACGGTTAAAAATAAAATAAAAATGATATATGTATGTTTCAAACTTACAACCTAACAAAAAAACACTTTAACCAACTAAGTTATTAAAACTTTATATTTTAAATTCTACACCAAATTTGATAATGCGCGATATTATATATATATAATAATTCTTAATTTGAATTTGTTTGGTTTATCAGGTCGAGAGAGTTATGATTAATTTTAATATATATGTGAAAATAAATGAATATTTGTGTTGTGGGTTGATCCGTCTATAAACTTAAAACAGTTAAAAATAAAATTAAAAATGTTATAGATAAAAACGAGTAAAACCCTTAATTAATGAAGCTAATAAGACTTTATATTTTAAATTTAAAAAAAAAAACGAAGACACCATATTAATAATAATATAATCTCTATCATCATTAATTTTATATAAATATTTTTATCTTTTATTATATTTATATATAAATAAAAGATTAACCTATTAAATTATAATATTATATACATATAAATTAAAAACAAAAAATATATATATAAAACACAAAAATTATTTATTATTTTAAAAAAATAGTTAGGAATAATATGATATAAATATTTTTATATAAAATTAATTAAATAAATATGTATAAAATTAATTAAATAAATATGTAACATTATATAATTTTTATATATTGAAAAATAAATTAGAATATTTTTTTTAATTATAATAATATATATATATATTTATATATATAAGAGAAAAAAAATAAAAATTATTTTATTAATAAATTTATATAATATATTATGAAAATTAGGATATAATAATAATGTTATATAATAATAATAATTATTTTTATTTAATATTAGAATAAAAAAATATAATTATTTTTATTATATTTTTTTGTATGAGTATAATTTTTTTATATAATATATATAGTTATTAAAAATGAATTTTACAAAAATATGTATATATACACAAAATTATAAAATTATTTCAACAAATCATAAGTGTTTCAACGGTAAAAGTGTTAACATATAATACTTAAGAGTAGGGTTCAGATCTCTCTAAAATTAATTAAATTAATTATTATATCTGAATAGGGGCCGGCCCTGGGGTAAGGCAACCAATTCATTTGCATAAGGCCTCCCACTTTTATAGCTTTTATAGGGCCCTATTTTTTTTATATTTTATAATATTATATTATTAATATTATTTTTTCCTCTTTTTTCTCCTTTAATATTAAATATATATTATAAAAATAACTTTTTTTTATCCCCTTTTTAGTATTGTATTATAATATATTAATTATTTATATTTTATTTTATTAATTAAAATTATTTTTTTTTTACTATTTTAGGAGCCCAAAAATTTAAATTTGGATAGAGTCCTCAAAATCTCAGGGTTTCTCAGGGCCGTCTCTGATTAGTATATGAAGCGAAAGCGAGAATGTATGCCGAAAGATATAATTGAATGTTGAGAATGTCAGCTTGAGTAATACAAATATTGATGAGAAACATAAAGGTTCGTCCACGGAGGGTGATTTAGAGTATAAGATCATGTGGTAAATTAATGTAGGATGCACACGAAATAGATAAAAAAACAAAAAAAATCAACAGCAACAAAATTACAATAATTTTAAAATATGTATTTAATGTGTCTTACACTTAATAAATAAAATTAGAATACTAAATTTAATTATTTAATTATATATAATGTTATATATATTATTATTAATAGAAATATTTTTATTTAATATTAGGATAGAGATATAATTATTTTTATTTTTTGGTATTAAAAGTCTTGTTATTATAAAAAAAGACAATATATACTTGAAATAATATTTTAGAATTGAGGATTTTTTTTTTCAAAAATATCAAGTGATTTGAATTTTTATACAAAATGAATGATATGATCCATTTAAATTTAAACTCACCCTAAGTTAATAACTTAGGCTATAATAAATGAATAATTAATTATGAAACCTTATTAATAGATGACAAAAGTTTTGTGAATATAAAAAAACATATTAAGACAATATATACTTTGACATAATATTTAGAATTGATAAAAAATATATAAAAAAAATATTAATATATATTTAAAATATTATTAATTAAAAAGATTGAAATAAAAAATTTTAAAAAAATTATTAAAAATATAAATAACAACTGTAAAATAAATTAATAAAAAAATTTAATTCAAAAAATTAAAAATATATTTAACTAAATATGTTAAGTCTCAAATTTATGTATTTGAAACTTATTTATTATTATAAAAAAACAAATTAAAATACTTAAATAATTATTTTTATTACCATATTTTTTATATATTTAATTATCTGTATATGTTAATTTTAAATAATTGTTAATAATATTATTATTAAAAAAACAAATTAAGACAATTATATGAATAATTTTTTTAATAATATATATATTTTATTTAATTATTATATTAATTAATTATTTTTAATATTTGTCCTATTATCTATTATAACAATTTATTATTATAAAAACAAATACACTATATACAACAATTTTATTGCCACCTATTTTTTTAATTATATATATATATATATATATTAATCTTAAATATTTTTATATTTATTAAATTATATTTAATTTTTGTTTCGATAAATATCGTTTATTACTAAATTTGATTATTAAATAATCAAAATTATTATAAATATTATAAAATATAAAAACTTAAATGAATTAGTTAGATAATTTTTAATATTTTTATTTTTTAAATATGTATATAATAATAAAGAATATTAGACCAAGTAAAACTTTATATAATTTGATTAATAATTTGATCTAAAATTTTTGAAGATATTTTTTCTAAATTAATTTTTTTCAAAACTATTAGATATTATTAATTTATATGATTGGTACATTCATTATATCTTTATTTTAATATTTACAAATTTTATATACTCAATGAATTTAAAAATATAAGTATCATTAAATTTAGATTGAATTTAATTTAATTTTACAAATTAAAATCAATTTAAAAATTTGAATAATATTATTTTATTTAAAAAATTTATATATAAATAATATTTTGTTTACATCTCTACCGGTGCATTTCCAGTTGGACGATGACGATCCATTTACAATGATTGAGGCAGAAATGAACTCTTTTCATTTATTTTTAGGGGCTTGGAGCAGATTCAGCCTTCTTTCTTCTCGGTTCGCTTTGGCTCTTGATCTTGAGCTTTCTGTTCTTGACCTCAGGCTTTACTTCTTCTTGGAGTCCTTGCCTTTTCGATACTTTAGGGCAAGGCCCTTGGCCTGGTCTCGACTCTCCCTGGCTAATTTCAATCTAGCAGGCTAGCTGCCTTAAAGCCCCTCGCTTCTTGGACATTTTGGCGCAGGTTGGAGCACCTTTCCTTTTAAGATGACAGGATATAACTTCAGGAATAGCAACATCATTAATTTTTCTAGCTAAGTTGTCTACACTATTTTTTGTTACAGATCTGGCTTTTATAATTCTTAGGAGTGGTTCTATATACTAGTGAAGTTACTTTATTTTCTAGATTACTTTTAGATTTATTACACATTTTTACACCTCATCCACAAATTATGCCTTATCAACGAGATTGATTGAAACTTGAAAATGCAGTCATTTGATAGAGAGATTCAATGACATCCTCTCCATTCATTAAAGAAACGAACCATATTATTGAAATCACTACAAATAACTCTATGAAGATTTCATTAAAAATTCTCATATGTAATTATGTTCTAAAATGAATCTTATCTAATTCAACATTTGGGTTATACTCATCGTAAAGACTCACTGGAAATTATCATTAAAATTCTAAAATAAACAAGAGAAAAGTCTATCATGACAACAAGAATCAAGAAGCTTAACATATCTCTTATACATTTGTTTCAAATTAACATTCTCACTAGTAGTTTCCATATTTTCCCCCGTGCTAGGCTTATATGGATATTGAACATTAATAATACATTTTCCTATTTTTAAGTTGTTTATGATATATTTCATATGAGAGTTTGACTTTTTGGGTTAATCTCAATCAATAATCAAAGCTAATACAAAAAACACCAGCAAAACCAAATAGAAGAGAAAATAATGTAGAAGTATATAGGTTGGACCTCTTGGTTCTAAGTCGAACCTCCTCGATCTCAAGAATACAAATGTACAGATTTTAAAATTTGTTTTTTTTAGTTTAGATTCATTGATCTAAGGGTTGGGGTAGTTTCACAAAACTCCCGGGAACATGTTGATCATCATCTCAATGTATCAATCAACTTGGATGATGATCAAATCGTGCAATACAGTTTATGATCAAAAATTAATTTTTGATTTTAAGGTTGTTTTGAGGAGAAATGAGCTACCCAATAGCTTCCTTATATCTTATATACTATCTATTCGTTTTGACCAAATCAAGAACTCAAAGTTTTCAATTATTTTAATTTTTTTTGATTTTGATCAAACATTATTGAGATGGATCAAACAGTATTCAAACAGTTATCAAATATCATTACAATCATGTTAGGATGCTTTCTGGGTTGTGATTAAAAAAATAGCCCCAAAACAATAAATACGTTTTTTTAAAATTTAAATTTGGGTTTTTCTATTTTAGGTTGATTAATTGTTTATAATCTATCCAGAAAGTTAATAAGTGATCCTATGATTGATATCCAATTATAAAACACCATAAACAACAAGCATAAAAACTTATACAATTTTAAATATAAAAATTTCAAATTCAAACTATAAATATGAATTAGAGAATGATTGGAACATTACCAATGATTGAATAATACTCCTTGATCCTTAGGGAATTTTTTAGGACGCTTAGATCCATGTTTTAAGTCTTCAAACAGAAAATTCGAAAAATCTGAAAGTTTCAAACTTTAATGGTGCCTTTTTGTTTTCTTCAATTTTAAGGTGGGGAGTGAACTCCTTGGGTTCAGAATGACTCAGGGGTTGTATTTAACTATTTATAGCATTTCTGAGTCGGTGGAGGCTTCAAGTGGATTGAATCAACCATAATTTATATGTGGTATTTTGACTGTTTCCTCAACTTGGTTGGAATAGGGATGAATCATCCCTATTCTTATAGAAGAAATGATAATCTTGGTTTGGTGATCATTATACCTTTCGAATGAACCAAAATTGTTGATTAACGAGGGAGTTCCACTTTTGAGAAATCAAAAGCGGATTTGATCTTATCTTCTCTAATGACCGTGATGAAGACGAATGTGGCGCATAAAACAAAGTCATTTTATGCGATTTTGGGCGTTCCGTTAGCTATTTGACTAACGGGCGTTAGTCGATCGCCTACTTCTCGGGCGCGCGCATCTTCAGTTGCAGCGGGGTACGTGGCTTGCTCCTAGGAGTTGAACGAAGATCTGATGCTCATCTAGTGGACACGGTTTTGAATGTATTTATCTCACATGATTTCGGCTATATCCGATTACAAATTTATTTTTTATTTAAAACCTTAAGAGATTGTTTGAAATTGATTTTTTTTCCATCCTTTTGGTTTTAATTCTGATCTTTTTAAATACACAAAATATTAAAATAAATATAGCAAATATTTTACCAAATTTTTTAATTTTTATTTTTAGGGTTAAATAAATAATTATGGGTAAATTATTTATTTTAATCCCTGATTTTTCTAAATTATTTTAAGATAAATGAGTATAAAATTTATTCCAAACTATTTTATTTTCATTATTTTCACCGTTTCCTTTAATTAATTAAACTTTTATTATCATAATAATTAGTTTAATTAATTGTTTTAATTGAGTTTTGATCAGGGGTTAGTTATTTTGATATTATTTATTCAAAAATAAATTAAAATAATTATTTTATTTTTATAAATTGATAGGTAAATTTTTAGTGATTATACCCTTATTTTAACCCAGATTTTTTAATGAGTTCCATTTTTACCTTTATGTTATTTTTTTTGTTTCTTTGAAACAACTAAGGTATATCCTTCATTATTATTAACTAGACTCAGATTATTAGATACACTTTCCTTTTAAGATGAGAGGAACCAACTACAGGAATAACATCATTAAATTTTCCAACTAAGTTGTCTACACTATTTTTTGTTTTTTTGTCTGACTTTTATAATTCTTAGGAGTGGTTCTATACACTAGTGTAGTTTCCTTAATCATATTAAAATTTATCACTAGATTACTTTTAGATTTATTACACACTTCTACACCTCATCCACTCATCCACTGATTCTGCCTTATTAAGGAGATTGAATTAAACTTGAAAAATATCATCATTCATAGAGAGATTTGTGAAATTGGGCCTAGGATTTTGAGGTCCAATTTAATGTGATTCAATATTATGTACAAAAGAAGGAAAGAATCCATATATATTATATTATATTATATCGAGAGAGAAATATATATTCTAAAAGAGAAATAATATATATATATATATATATTATAATATAATATATAGAGAATGTTTTTTCCTAATTATGAATTCTAAAAGTCTATATATATTTACATTGTAAACGAGTTGTAGAGTGTGGTGAGAATAAAACCTAGAACATACAAAGAGTTACAATTTGTAATTTTAACTCTATTGAATCGATTCTTCGAAACATGACGTATGGCATTTTTGATCCGAACCTAGGTAAAACTCTTGTGTTGTTATTTTGTTTATTTTTTCTTTTTACGTTACTGTTCTACATCAATTACGATTGCTATATTTTTGTTTTTCATTCTTCGGATGATAGTTTTCATAATAAACTGGTATCAGAGCGAGATTAGTTTAAGGCGGTCGCGGTTCGATTTCTTTGACTTAAGATGGGGTCGACTTCTAAGGTGGATATCGACAAGTTCAATGGGACGAAGGATTTGGGTTATGGAAGATGAAGATGAGGGAACACCTAGGCAACATGGGAGTCGCTAAAGTACTCGAGGGGGAATCGAAATTATTAGCCTCGATGGACGCAAAGAAAAAGATGGAGATGTTGGAAAGGTCCTATAACACCTTGATTATAGTCTAAATGACAAGGTACTACGTGAGGTTGCTAGTTCCATAACGGCAACAAAGGTGTGGCTTCATTTAGAATCTTTGTATATGACTAAGACATTGCCGTCTCTAATCTACATCAAGTAGAGATTCTTAAAGTTTAGAATGACTGAGGGGAAGGATTTGCAGACGCATCTTGACGATTATGTAAAGATTCTCATTGATTTAGAAAACATCAGGGAAAAGTATAAGGATGAGGATAAGACACTAATGCTTTTGAATTTTTTTACCGAAGTCGTATAAGTTGTTCGTAGACATACTCGAGCATGGGAGGGAGGAGCTTACCCTCGATGATGTAATGAGTGCTCGAAGGATCAGAAGAATAAGAATGAAGAGGACAATGTGAGTGAAGATGGACTCTTGGTTCGAGGGAGAACTAAGAAAAGAGACAATAAAAGCAAGAAGAAGAGACATTCGAAGTCTCTCTGGGAAGAAATCTACTAAGTGCTACAATTGTGACAAGAAAGGGCACTTTAAGCGAGATTGTCCAGATTTGAGTAATGATGGGAAGAAGAGTGGAGAAGCTACGGTTGTTCAAGAGGTCGAGAATGGGTACAAAAGTGAGGATGTTATCGTTGTCTCCACTAATTAGTACGACAAGCGTTAGATTATGGATTATAGGTGTTATGGTAGATGTGGTACAAGATTCAGAGCCGAAATCGTTTAGAGAAGCGATGAAGAGCAAGGAGAGAACTGAATGGAAGTGTGCTATGGCAAAGGAGATTACACCGCTTGACAAAAACGAGACGTGGGAATTGGTGAACAAACTCAAGATTTAGAGGGTGGTTGGTTCAAAATGGGTATTCAAGTGCAAAGAAGGTGTAGAGAGTAATAACAAGCCAATGTTTAAGGCGAGAAGTAGCTAAGGGCTTCACACAACGCGAATGGGTCGACTTTAACGAGATCTACTCCCCGTTAGTGAAGCACACATCCATTTGTGTGTTGCTCGCTCTAGTGAATCAATTTGACTTGGAGCTTGAGCAAATGAACGTGAAGACGACATTTCTTCATGGGAACTTGGAGGAGAAGATCTTCATGACGCAACCCGAGGGGTTCGTTAAACCTGGTGATGAAGGCAAGGTATGTCTCCTTAAATGCTTGTTTTATGGTTTGAAGACAATGGTATTTGCACTTTCACGAGTTCATGGTTCGTAACAATTTTGTGAGGAGCAATTTCGATAGTTGTGTCTATGTCAAGTGGGTTGATGGTTGTGGGGTCTTCCTATTATTATATGTGGATGATATGTTGATCGCATCAAGAAATAAGCAAGGTCAAGAGTTTGTTAGGGAGAGAGTTCGAGATGAAGGATATGTGGCCGACAAAGAAAATTTTAGGGATGGTGATTTAGAAGAATCGGGAGAAAGGCTCTCTATTCTTGTCTCAAAGTGACTACCTCCAAAACGTGGTCGCCAAGTTCGGGATATCTAACACCAAGGAAGTTTAAATGTCGTTAGCTACTCATTTCAAGCTCTTATCAAAGATATCACTGAGTACCGAGGGGGAAAAGGTGAGAATGGAAAACACCCCATATGCGAGTGCCGTCGGGAGCCTAATGTATGCCATGGTATGTACACAACCCGATCTTGCTTACTCGGTTAGTCTTGTTAGTTGCTTTATGGCAAACCCGGAGAAAGAACATTGGGAGGCGACGAAGTGGATTCTTCGTTACATTAAGGGATCCTTAGATGTCGGTCTTTGTTTTAAATGGGAGGGTGTAGGTGATGATAAGTTGAGAGGATATGTTGATACTAATTTACAGGTGACTTGGACAAGAGAAGGTCCTTAATGGGATATGTGTTTACCCTATTTGGATGCTCGGTAAGTTGAAATACACAATTACAATCTGTACTTGCTCTTTCAACAACGGAAGCCGAATATATCGTTGTGATAGAGGGAGTTAAGGAGGCAGTTTGGTTGAAGGGTGTTGTGGGTGAATTTGGGGTGAAGCATGATAAGGTGGAGCTGTTTTGCGATAATCAAAACACCATACACTTGTCCAAGAACTCGATGTTTCACGAGCGCACAAAATACATTGACATTCGACTTCACTACATTTGAGATGTCATAGCGAGTGGAGCGGTAGTTGTGGAGAAGATTCACACGAATGAAAATCCCAGAGATATGGCCACGACGGTGGTGACGGGAATCAAGTTTCGAAAATTTTACAACTTGATTCACGTCACAAAGTTTGGAACATAATCAGAGAAGTAAGAGGATTGATTCTAAGATGTTCTTAGTGATGAGGCTATTTGTTTGACAATGAACATAGAGTCAAGGTGGAGATTTATGGAATTGAGCATATGTTTTGAGACCAATTTAGTTTGTCTCAATGTTAGGTACAAAAGAAGGAAAAATTCATATATATTATATTATATTATATGTAGAGAGAATGATATATTTTAAAAGAGAAATAATATATATATTATATAATATAATATAATATATAGAGAGAATGGAAGAGAATAGCTCTAGAGATTTTTTGTAGGAATTTTCTGGTGATTTTTCTGGCGACGTATTCTTGAAATTCTTCTCCAAGAACGTGCACATCATTCTACTCAACAATAATAACAAATCATAAACTCAACCGCATCACCGAAAAAGCAAGAAACGTCGTTCGTCAATTGAAACACAATTGGTACGGTCAGCACAACACAATCAACGACACGATCAGTACGGTTGACACTGTACAATTGACGACACGATCGACACGAAAAACACAATTGACATGACCGACACGACCGGCACGAACGACACAATTCGCGGAGTGAGTACTGATAACCCTAAATCTCTCATAATTTCGTTGGTAGCTTTTCTGGAGGCTTATTTCCTTATTGTGAGCGTTAGTTTGTTCTCGGAGGGTTGCCTTTTGAAACGATTTTATCGCTAAATCTTCAGGGTTTCTAAATTGCCATATTTCTGCATTTACTCTGCTTTATTATCTTGTTCTTCTCTTCAACAATGGGGAAAAAGAAAAATAATAAAGCCAAGAAAGTCAAAGAATTTGTTATTGAAGGTCTCAAGGAGATTGTTGAAGAAGTCATTCAAGAAAAATAGGACAAAAGCAAAGGAAAATCAAATGTTGTGGAAAATTCTAAAAAAAAAATAATGCAGGAAAGAAAGGGAAGAAGGTTTTTGAAAAAATAATGCAGGAAAGTAAGGAAAGAAGGAAGAAGTCTAGAAGGTTAGTTACAATGAAAGTGCCAATCTAATTGGCCTCAAAAACTAAATCACCAAGTTTCTGATGCAATCTAAAAAAGGAAAAATTGTTCTTAATAAGGAGAAAGTCTAGCATATAACAATTCAACTCAATATTTATTATCTTCAAAACGCGAATTTGCTGAAAAAGGAAGAATATAAAGAGATAATAAACTGGCTAGTGACTATAATGAGGGAGTTGATGAAGATCCCTAAATCAAAGACCTATACTATCAGGAGTAACTCTACTTGGAATGTAAATGAGGTATGGAATAAAAATGCAGTAAAGAAAGCTGAAGACCATGCCTACAAAGGGAAAATCATCTTGGGGGATGTTAAAACAAAAGTGAAAGTACTTAATTCTCCTTTTGAATTAAACTTTCCAATGAAGTATAAGAAAAGTGCATAAAGGAATGAGAAAATGTGATGGTAGGGAATTATATTGGAAAAACATATTATCATTCTCAATCAGAAAAGAAGCTTTAATGAAATAGTGGAAGAAAAATGGGCTAGAGAAGATCTGTGTAAATATTCATGATCTCTACTTTCTTCAATTCAAGAATGGGTCGAATCTGGATGAAATTCTGGAACATGGGCATACATATATTGGATCAAACTACATGAAGTTAGAAAGATGGTCTGAAGATTTGAACATGTTAAGTAAACCTAAGGAGACATCACATACTGTATATGGTTCAAGCTTTGGAATATCCCTGCACACATGTACAAAGTAGAAACCATTAGTCATTTTGCAGGGTTATTGAGAAAACCATTATATATGGATCCAATAACATAAGGAGAGAGCATTTATCCTTTGTTAGAATTAGCATAGAGGTGAATCCTCGTAGCACATTGCTGAATAATATGACAGTGGTCGACATGAAAGGAAAATCTAAATGTCATAGGAATCACTTATGAGTGGAGACCGGACAGGTGTGCATTCTGCAATACTTTTCAACATGCCAGTACGAAATATGTTAAGTCTATGAAAGACGAGCAGAAGATACTGAAAGTCCAAAAACAAAAAATCATGAAAAAGAAATATTGGAGTCTAAAACCAAAGAGCAAAATGTGGAGGAAGATAAAGAAGTAGAAACCGAGGAGGACTTTAAAAACGAAGAAAACAATGAAACTAAAGAAAAAAGATATTAAGGGGATTTTTGTTGAAGAATAGATTAAAGGTAGCAATGAAATAGAGAATGAAGAAGATGAAGGAAGTTGATTCTCAAACAAGTCAAGCTAGAATACATGAAAGCAAAGAGGAGGATACTCAGCATAATCAAGCTGAAGTAGATATTATCAAGGATGTTGCAGAGGATATCATAGATGGAGCTGAATGAAATAAAAACAAGAATTCTGAGACTAATCTAGAAATTCAAGTTGAGAACAATAAGGTGAAGAGCCCGAAAATCCAGGAAAATAGTTCTTTCTATCAAATCAGAACGAGTTCATATAAAGAAAGAAATCAAAACGAGAATAGATAGTATTCATCAATCTCTTTAGTTCATCCCCTTTTCATTACAAAAGGAATGGGAAGAGGAAGGAGAAGGGGAAGAGGAAGACAGATTGTTGATACAACAGGTTGATATGGAAATAAAATCATGATTGTGATAATTAGGATTTGATACAGTTTATAATATTTGTTTATAATCAATGTTTGTATGTTTGATTGCTACTAATCATTTTCTTTAAGGTTTTTTGATTGTCATTCTTTAATCATAGCTAAAGTTTGTCTAACTTTGATCATTGACCCTCCCATTTTTGGGATTTTAATAAAATGGTTTTAATCGTTTTCCCCCAAAAAAAATATAGAGAGAGAATGATTCTTTCATAATTATGAATTCTAAAAACCTATATATATTTACATTGTAAATGAGTTGTAAAACGCAGTGAGAATAAAACCTAGAATTTGTAATTATAATCTATTGAATCGATTCTCCAAAAGCATGACATACGACATTGTTGGTTCAAACCTTGGTAAAACTCATGTGTCGTTATTCTGTTTATTCTTTGTTTTTACGTTATTGTTCTATATCCATTACGATTGTTATATTTTTATTTTTCGGGTGATAGTTTTCTAAATTACTTTTAGATTTATTACACACTTCTACACCTCATCCACGGATTCTACCTTATAAAGGAGATTGAATGAAACTTGAAAATGCAGCCATTAATAAAGAGATTTAATGACATCCTCTCTTTTCATTAGAGAAACGAACTATATTAAAAGCATCACAAATAACTAGAGGTGTTCATTGGTTCGATTTTCGGATTATTCGAGTTTTCGGTTCAAATTTTTTGAATTTATATTTTTTAAGCAAATTTGAAAACCGAACCAATTTTGAATAAGTTCAAATTCGAATTGAAACCTAAACTAGAAAATCAAACTGTATTTGAAATCAAATCAGTTTAAAATTTAATTCAAAACCGAAAATGTAATTCGAATTCAATGAATATAAATTCAGTCGAATATTTGGTTCAAATCAAATATTAAACACTCTACTTTGAAATTCTCACTCACAATTATGTTCCAAAATAAATCTTATCTAGTTCAACATTTGGGTCATATACAGTCTGTCATGACAACAAGAATCAATAAGCTTAACATATCTCTTATACATTTGTTTCAAATTAACACTCATCAGTAGTTTCCATATTTTTTTTCCTAAAGTGAAACACCTTTTTAAATGACAGTTCACATAAGTGAATGTTCAAATGTACACATTTGACAAGTGTTAGGCTTATATGGATATTGAACATTAATAATAAATCGTTACTATTTTTAAGTTGTTTATGATACATTTCATATGGGAGTTGACTTTTTTGGTTAATTTCAATCAGTAATCAAAGCTAATAAAAAAAACACCAGCAAAACCAAATAGAGGAGAAAATAGTGCAGAAGTATAACTATAATAAAGGTTTTGGAACAATGATAACTAATACTCAACAACAAAGAAATCAATGCAACCAGATTTGAGTCAAACTAAGACAAAAATCATGCCAAAACAATTTTCCTACAATGAAGAAACATAAATGGTAGTCAAGATCACAATAATATCAAGGTTTAACAGAAAGTATCAACAAAAACAACTCACATTCGACTCAATAATCTTCAATAAATGCACCAAGAGAAATACATAATGCAGCGATTGACATTACCAATTATTAAGAATCAAATAAATTCTGGACAAGGCAGATACAAAGAACACTTCAATGAAAAACATAAATCCAATGATTCACACTCTTCAAAGATCAAGAGACACTCTCCAAAACTCCTTCAGAATTAACTCCAATGGAACATAGAAGAAAAACATATAATGTTGTAAAGATGAGAAAGAAAAAATGAGATGGAGGAGTTAGTTCAGCCTCCTCTTTTACCTCTTTTACTCCAATGGACAGCACGTTGTCATTCTTTTAAATCAGCAGTTTTGTAAAAAAAAACAAAAAGCTCTTGCAAAGTTTTTAGGAAATAGATCGTTATAACAATTTAGCCAGATTCAGTAAAAAAACAAAAAACTATGTGCTCAAAATATAACTTTTCAGTCAGAGATAGTAAGACCCCCTAATTCAAAGCTCTTGCAACTATCCAAACTCTATATTAACTTTAACAAAGTATAAACTTGGAAATTGGTGGTTGATTATAGATAGCTACAAACCTCGAAAGGAAGAACAATCATGGATGGTAAAAACTTCAAGCAGCAACAGTCCAATAAACTCAACTCTGCCAAGTAGAGTCCCAATAACTCAAACTTTGAATTTGGATAAATATTACAAATGCATAAATATTAGTTTCTTTTCAAACTATTCAGTAACTACCAAATTGAAAAATACTATTGCTTGTTGAGAAAATTGATTATTAGGATCAAAAGAAAATCTATTTTGATATTTTACCATTATTATAAGTGTTGAAAAAGAGCAATTATTTTTGTATGTAGATAATTCACATCAAAATAGGCATAGAGAGACGTCTGGCAATCCTCTTCAGAAATCCTAGCTAATCTTCTGTAAATGGCAACAAGGAAAAGAACCAGAAATAATCATTATAACCAGATAGATGATTTAAGGTAATGAGAGAATATCCAGCTTGGTACCTCAAGAATGTCAAAATTGTTGAATTGCTCCATCTTCACCATATCTTCATTTCAGTTACATAACCATCTCACATTTGAGAATCATCAAACTTCGAGCTTCAATCAATGTCACGCACATCTTAATTGAAGGAATCATACCTTCCATCTCTCACTATATGATTCTCATATGTGTGAGGGTTATGTAGCTGATATACAAGAGGTGAGAGAACAGTGAGCCAAAATGATAGAAATGACTTTAGTACATCAGCTTCCATTTTCACCACATCTTCATTTTAGTTACAAAATCATCCACCTTTGAGATTTCATTTTCCGTCATATCTTCCATCTCTCACTATATGATTCTTAGATGTGTAATGGTTATGTAGTTGATATGAAGAAGTAGTGAAAATGGAAGCTGATAAACTCAATCAAAATAAAGAAAATGACTTAGCTAGGGTTAGGGTTAGTAAATTTGGAGAATGAATAAAAATGCAGGATTTAACAGCAGCCCTAATGGAGGGAAATTTGAAATGTTTTTGAATGGCACTTCAAAAGAGAAAAAATGAAATTTTTTGAATCAAAATGAAAATTTCACTTTGAAAATATGAAGTCAGAGAATTGGGTATTTGCCGCGTTTATTTTAAGCACATAAGATTCTATAAATAATTTTGTTTATTTTAAAATATATTATGTTTGGGAATTTGGTAAATCCTCATTTTTCTAACTTCAACTATTCACAGTTAAGAAAAATCATTACTCTTCAAACATTTGGTTTTTAATCTAAAAAATAAATCACCACTAGAAATATTTTAAATTTATTCACCTCAATTCACTGTTTTGTCATATTTTTCATTCTTTATTTATTTCTTATTTTAAAATTATAATTAAGTGCAGAATTTAAAAAATAAATGGTCATTCTGAATATCAAAGTTGTTTTCATTTTATAATTTTTGTAAACACTAAAAATTAAACTATCAATTTATAAAATTAAATGATTATTTTGATTTATTTTTCAATAAATAAAATCAAAATAATTAATCCATGGTCAAAACCTATTAAAATTAATTAATTAGGTTAATTATTTTGATATTAAAACTTAATTAATTAAAAAAAATTATCAAAATAATAAAAATAAAATTATTTAAAATAAATGTTGTAAACATTTATTTTAAAATAATTTAAAAAAAAATTAAAGATTAAAATAAATAATTTAAGATAAAATGAGGTACATGTACCCATTTTAATTAACCTAAAATATGCCCACACAAAAAATAATATATATATATATTTATTGGTAAATAATTTTCTATATTTATTTTAATATTTATTGTATTTAAAATTTCAAAATTAAAGTTAAATGGTAAAAGAAAAATCATTTTTAAATAATTCCTTAAGATTTTATATAAAATTTAAAATTCACAATTAAGTGTAACCAAAATTCTGTAGAATATTTATAGATGAAACAACAGTCATCAGTCATCGAATGAGCATTTGATTGACATCCAACTGTCACAACCCAATGGTATGGGGTGCACATGTCAAGCCCACAAGGTGTATTTCCAGAATATTCCAGAATGCAAGCCTATACAATATGTGCTCATGTGCACAGATACGAGAGACTGTTTAAAGTAAAGTGACGTGTGGGGAATGTTTCAAGGAAGAGGTTGAAGAGTATCAGTCCAAGGTCAAACCGAGGACGGACACGACTTAGGTGGGGGAGTATGTTACGGCCTATTGGTATCACGACCCAATTCAGGGGATGTCGAGGCTCATTAAAGTCTTGGCCTCATAGTGCGCCAATCTTCTTAGCCCAAGGGGAGGCCCAGTTGCCTAAGTAGGCCCAATGAATCTTCTAATTAAGGAAGAGATTAGAAGATATGCTAATTAAGGAAGAGATTAAAGATAATTAGAATATATATTCTAATCAAGGAAGGAATTAGAAGATATATTCTAATTAAGGAAGAGAGTACAATTGATATTCTAAATTAGGTAGGGATATTCTTACTTTGGATGGGATATCCTAAATTAGTTTAATTAAATTGTAATTAGAAGGTAAATCCTAATTTAATACGTGTAAGTCATATAAATACCCTGAAGGTATTCCATTGTAATTATCAAGTATTCTTTCAATATAATCTTATTTTAAGAGTTTTCTCTCTTTAAGTCCATTGTATTATTTTGCATAGTTTAAAAAGGCTTTCTAAGCTAGAATAAGAGTCGATTTAGCTTAGTGCTGCACAGGTCGAATTTTAGCCTGTGACAAATTATATTAGAGCAAGGTTGTACTTCCGCATTCATGCTACAAGAAATGGATTCACGTACTACCGTCACTAAGGTTCCGACCGGCCAACATAATGACAAGAGATCCAAGAGGGATAAGTCCGTCGAGAGAGGTGCTGCCATGGAAGCACGAATGACCCAACTTGAAGAAGGCATGGGCGATCACTAAGAAGCTCTCGAAGTGTTTAGCACGGTGGCCGATAGAGTAACGATGTTGGATGAGAAAGGTGAACAGTTGGAGAATGAGTTAATGGGGATCATTAATGGTTTGAATCGTAACATTCGTGACGAAGTGCTAGGATCGGTTCTAGGGGAGGTTAATGTTATTTGCCAGAAAGTGCTTGATCCGATTCGAGGAGAAGTCCATGCGATGGTTGAGGCCTTCCGAACGGATATCTTGGGGACGCTAGAATCGATGTAAAGACGGATTGGGAGGAATGGAGGGGAACATAAAGGTGCGGCACCTCAACGGATGGTTGTTCCTAAGCCAACTCCATTCAAAGGCTCAATGAGTGCAAGGGAAGTGGAGGACTTCCTTTAGAACATGGAGAGGTACTTTCGGGCATCAAGCATACTTGATGACCGTGACAAGTTGGAGACGACACCTTTCTTCCTACAAGATATGGCATTGTTGTGGTGGAGGAGGCGAGAAGGAGATATTGAACGAGGGACCTTGAGGATGGAAACATGGAAAGACTTCAAAACCGAGTTCAAACGGAAATTCTTCTCAGAGAATGCCGAGTACAAGACTAGGAAAAGGTTGAGTCAACTCGTGCACAAAGGGACCATCAATGAGTATGTGAAGGAGTTCTAGGAGTTGATGCTCGAGTTACCCAGTCAAACGGAATAGGAGGCACTGTTCACGTTTGTTAACCTGATAAAATCGGCTTAATCAATAGAGACGGGGGTTTGGCGATTGATGAAGGCTTATGAAAAACGGTTTGAAAGAAATCTTGTTAGGGATTTAATTCACTTTTTATTCTACGCAAACCCTTGTAAACACTTGAAACAGAATCAAGTGCAGAAATGTTTACTTAGGTTTGAAGCTTAAGATGAAGAATGAGAGGATGACAGAAATGAACAACACAATAGTTTGTTTATGAATGTTCGGAGCAAACTCTCCTACGTCACCCCTTTTTTCAACCACCGAAAGGTTTCACTATAATATGATTTGAATCAAATACAGTTTGCACACACTTAGCTCACTATTGAATAGAACACACTCTATTCAACTTACAAGATGAAGAATATCACTCAGCTAAAGGATGCTTTTGATTCTAACTCTCTCTTGATTAACACACAGTACAATCAGGAAAACAACTAACAGTTTGAATATTCAAGAGCTTGATCTATGGAATTTTTCTTAGAATGCGAATGATAGATTGAATGCTCGAGGTTCTAGCAGTTCTTCCGTTGTCCTTAAGAATCTTTAAATAAGGCACAGGTACCAACGATCGAATCTTCATAATGATATGTGGCACTCTTCCATTGGAACGCCTCCATAGTACACATCAGACTCTGAATACAAGGATCGTGGCCGTACACAACAGGTAGTGCACCGAATATTCTTCAAAGATTTACCTGCAAGACAAGTAGTGGGAAAGATATTCGATTACGTGTCATTGGTTGATTAGTTACATCGGGCTATAGTACTGATCTTCACTAGAAAGTGGAGCAGGAGTAGCGTACAACTATAGCATGTGGGTAGGCGGGTGCTAGCTTCAAGCAACTTCTTAAGCAAGGCATTAGACGCATTTCAATTAGACGACCTCGTCTAATAAAATCAAACATCCCCGTCTAATAACAGAATTCATCAGACCACCTGGTCTAATGGGATTAGACTTACGTCTAATTGCAATCACTTTAGACTAATCTGAAGGAGTTAGACTGCACGTCTAAATTTCACCAGTTAGACTGCACGTCTAACTTTCTCTTTATATTAGACTACACGTCTAACTCCATGAGTTAGACTGCACGTCTAATTACGGTTTCACTTCAGACTAGTCTAAAAGAGTTAGACTGCACGTCTAACTTTCTATTTCTATTAGACTACATGTCTAACTCCATGAGTTAGACTGCACGTCTAATTACGGTTTCACTTCAGACTAGTCTGAAGGAGTTTGACTGCACGTCTAACTTTCACAATCCATTAGATTGCACGTCTAACTCTATGAGTTAGACTGCACGTCTAATTACGGTTCTATTAGACTACACGTCTAACTCCACGAGTTAGACTGTACGTCTAATTACGAGTCTATTAGACTACACGTCTAACTTTCACCAGTTAGACTGCACGTCTAATTACGAGTCTATTAAACTACACGTCTAACTCCACGAGTTAGAATGCACTTCTAATTACTCCAGTTAGACTACACGTCTAACTCTGTGCATCTAATACCAAATCGGTCCAATGAACCTCATTAGAACCAAGTCTAATGAAATCTGATTTTAATACACCTGTATCAAAAATAATTAGACGCATATATAATCCATTCATCATTTCATCATCAAAATTCCAATAGTCAAACTATTTCAACAATTAGTCAAAATAATTTGACCCAACAATTTCCCCCTTTTTGATGATGAGATTGAAACTTTGCATAGATAACAAATTAAGCATTCATCATATAAATGTAGGGTAAAACTTGTTCATCCATCACACATAACCACTTTCAAAAACCAATATTCCAAAAACATAGTCAAAGAAACATAGTTTAAAAACTTAATAAAGTAGGAGAAAGGAGATTAATGTTCTTCCCTTTTCATTCGAGGATCGATTGGATAGGTAAATCCTCCACCACTCATCCCTTCACCAATTAGAAGGTTTTGAAACAGAGGAAGAGCACGACCACCACGACCACTTCCACTGGATCTCTCACCACGATCACCGCCACTGGTACGACCTCCGCGATCAGTACCAGATTGTCCTCCTCGACCACCACTACTACTTCGGCCTCCGCGATCACTACCGCTTCTATCTTCGCCTCTTTTGGTTGGCCTTGGATTTTCATTATTGGTTGGTGCTCGCTTAGATCTGGTGTCGGTTGATACACCGTCACCTCTTCTACTGGGCTCACCTTGAGTGATACGAGTCTGTTCCTTTTCAGCAGCAGCTTTTGCATTTTCTTTCTCTTGAAATTTCCTTGTAATGGAGTCGGTATACTCCAACCTTTCACCATCAGATCTTCTCAGGCTACCTTGAATTTCAATCATCTGATTCTTGAATAATTCCATTCATTCCATGATCTCACAATGATTATCAAGATTGGTTTGTCTTTCAAGACTCATCATTTCAGATTGACGACTATAGATCTGCTTTTCAAATTTGGAGAAATTTGAATTTGAGACATGAGTCTCATACGTATTCTTCTTTAGTGTATTATCCAACTCTTTAAGGATTTTGACACATTCAGAAAATTCTTTTCTGTCCTCTTTCTGGGTCTTCAAGATTGTTACCATATTTGATCCCACATATACCACATTCTTCTGAAGAGAGGAAAGTAGAGAAGTCATAGTCTTTAGAAGCTTGGTACCATCAGTAGAGGATCCTTCATTAGATGAATCATCTTGTGATTCTGCTGCCATACTCTGAATGGGGTTAACTTCGGTGTGAATCTACAGGGATTGCTCCGGTTCATCCTTCTCAGACTCATTTCTAGTTTTATTCCGCTCTTCTTCTTCCAGCTCCCTTTCTGCTCTCTGAAATTTTTCATACAGATTTCCCTTGCTGTGAAGAGGATTGGTAATATTTTCATGGAGGTTACCAGCATTAATATCGGGAAATGGTAGAGGCTTGACAATTCTAGCATTTTGATCATGTTCCCCCTCAGACGAGGAACTCTCTTCTTCGGCATCTTTGTCATTTGAAGGTTCCCCTCAGATCTGATACTCCCTGGCTGACTAACTTCAGCCTCCTTTTCTTGAGCTTCCTCTGTTCTAACAACAGGGGATATCACAACCTCTTCTTCATTAGGAGTTTGAACAGTCTCCTCAACAATTTCTTCCTTTTGCGTTACAAGAGCTTGAACCGGCTCTTGAATGATCTCTACTTCTTCTTCTAAGGATGGATTCTCTTGAACGGGTTCCTTATTTTGCTCAACAACGGGTTGAGCTAGTAAACGTCTTTCTTCTGTAGAAAGATTTCCAAATTCTATCAGAAGAGCAACAACTTGCTCATTTGTATCAGCATTATCAACAGAGACATCCATTAGTTCGTCTTCATCGGAGAAAATACCAAAATAGCTAACTCCTGAGCAGTTAGCTCCATCAATATATCGAGTGACTATAGAAAGATAGTCAGCCATGATCTCGTCTAACCTCTTTAAGACTTTCACTTTCACTTCAGCACCTTTCTCAATTGGATTAAAATTAGCTTTTCTGGCTTCAAAGATGGGAAATAAAGCTCTTCATCTCAAACATGTTTTGATAAGGTCTTTTCTTTTCAGAGCTTTAGACACCTTCGGAGTTTTAGTCCATTTGAGAACCTTCTTTTCATTTGCTACCAGTGTACGTCATTGAGTACTTATTCCTGAACCCGTGATGACCTCAAAATACTGGATAAACATTATGTTCTGGATCCACAAGTCAAAAATTTCCATCTTCTTAGCAGTTATGGCTTTGACTTGATTCATCATGAGGTCAATAATGCATGTTGCCTCAGAAACATCTTCTCTTTCTTCAGTTACAACGTCTTTCCCTTTTCCAACAACCTCAACAGGTTTTGGAGAGGGTCTTGGTTCACCAAACACAATTCCACAGGACTGCCTTGTGGAACGCATCCATTCATAAGCAAATTGCGGTTTCTTGAAGAGTCCAGGAGGAAGCTCTCATCGAGTGACCTTCCCGGTTACTATTGAATCTTTAGAAATGGGATTTGAAAAGGAGGGCTCTCTGACAGAAACAAAGGATTCCTTTTCGGCAATGTCACCAACAACAAGGGTAAGAACTGCACTTTGTTCTAGTTGAGCAAACTCTGTAGCACCAATGGCTACATGATCAGGTTGTTGAACAGGAGACTCAGTCCTGTCAATATTCTCAATATTTGGACCAGCTGACTCAACAGTAGGCCCTGTAGTAAATTCCTTTTCAGGAATAAAAACAATTTTATCTTGTTCCATCACAGGAACATCAAACTTGGGCACATCGACCAGAGATTTATAAGAGGTTACCTTTGATGACTCCTTCATCGATTTAGACGCACAGGCCGCCTTTGACTTGTCACCTTTTGAGACAGATGACCTTGAAGATCTCCTCAACCGACTAGCAGTCAGAGACAGGGGAGACATGGGAATGGTGGCAAGTTCAACTGGACCTTGCCTGATTCTGGAATCAACTGTTTCAGAATCCTTCTTTGAAGAGCTCCTTAGGCTAGTAGAACTAGCCTCTGATTCGTTGACTGTTTTGGATCTCTTTGCTCCCGTTGACAGGATGGAAGTGGTTGGTTGTTTAGATTGGGTAATCGATTTTCCACATGTCTGTTGACTAGAAGCACCAGAAGGCGATTCTTTAAGGTTCTTCATTCTGACTAGGGTGTTGGCGACTGTGAAAACAGTATACACCCTGGTCGAGTTGATCGGTTCAGGTTCACCCATCGGAACCCCCAAATGCTCCAACAAACGACTTAGTTGTGTACAGAACATATACTTTCCTTGTTCTCCTGGTTGATCGAGAAATAGAGATTCTGAAATAATGTTAATGCCCAGTTGACCTGGATCCCCTTTGAAATGGCACACATATAGTCAAATCGATCTTGACTATAGAGATTGAATGAACCATCCTTCCCTTGAAGCGCTTTTGCTACCACATCATTTAGTAGAATAAACTGTGGTTTAAGAACTTTCTTACTTCCATTCCGATGAATCGCCGAGCCATCGGCAGATAGAACCTTCTTCATCTCTTCCTTTACTTTCAGTGACAAATTCCTGTTGAAAGTATGACCCTCCGACGGAAGTTCGAAGAACTCTACATAAGAGGCTTCGTCGAAAGAGATCTCTGTACCGTTGACAGTTGCTACGATGGAATCATCCACCATTGTTGTAGTTAGGAAGAACTCCCAAACTTCCTTCTCGTAAAAGATGAACGAACCGCCAAGATATTTTCCGAGACCGAAATACTCGAGGGTTCTAAACATATCTACTACTTCCGGCTGATCGAAACTGTAGATCGACGAAAAATCCACCTGCAAAGTATAGTGACCCAACGTGATTCTCTTGATCACTATTTTCAGCAGAATATGAATAGACACAAGATTAATAGAGATTTTTTTAGAGAGAAAGGCAAAGAAATCTAGGGTTCTTCGAAATCTTTAGTGAGAAAAAGATTTCAATCTCATGCATAAATATCCTTATATATACTTTCAAAAGTCATATATGATAACCGTCGTTTTTCCTAGGGGTATGCCCCATTATTTAAAATTAGACGTCCTTTCCAAAGAGTCGTCATTAAAATGAGGGTATATCAGTCATTCTCTTTTAACTTGAGAGACACATGTCTTCATGTTATTATGAGATGGCTGTTTTCATGTTTGAGCGGGAAAATCAGATATCTCCTCACGTGGACAACTGTCCTTGATCAATCAAAAAGGCACATAGTTAGACGATTTTCTTACTACACAAATCTATAAAACTAAACGTTTATAAGATGTGTGGGTCCATTAGACGCATACGTCTAATTACGTGTTGTAAAGAATACGTCTAATGTCTATTAGACGTGTACGTCTAATTACGTATAAACACCACATGTTAGACGTGTGTTTGGTTAGACGTGAGCATTCTCTTGCTCATGACGTAAAAACATCTAACGTCTATTAGACGTGTACGTCTAACCGCGTTGGTTTTAAACCACGAGATATAGGCTTAGATGTATAGATTGTAAGCAAAAATACGTCTAAGTACAGACCATTTCCTTTAGACATCCTTGTCTAATAGACCGGTTAAGATCATACGTCTTGAGAGTATCTTTACTTTTAGAGTAATTTTTCCCTCTCATTTTGTACAATTACAAAAATGAATAACCAAATGTTTTTAGATCCACCAAAAATATTTTAATAAAAAAACATAGAAAAACATTTATTCTTCTGAAATGGCAGCAACCATTGTTGATATTCAAAACTGTATACTCAAGAGAGTATTCTCCATGCTTCCTTCCTGCAATCCTCCTGCATCACCTCAGTTTCCTGAGCCTATTCTTCATCTTCTCTTGCCATGAAGCAAGCCACTTCTTCGTCATCACTATCACTGGATGAGAAGTAAGAGTCACGGATGCTTCGTTTGTTCTTTCCATCTCCTGCCATAAGATCCTTCAGCTCCTTGTCATCATCCTTCTTATCTTCACACTTAGGTTTCTTACACTCTGATTGGTAATGCCCTGCAATACCACAGTTATAACACTTAACATTAGCCTTTGATTTCTTATTATCATTAGAATTTGAAGAGTTTGAGTTAGGGTTGCTCTTCTTCATGAATTCGCCAAACTTCTTCACGAAGAGAGACATGACGTCGCTGCTCAGTTGTTGTGTCGCCATCTTCACATCAGAAGTTACAGGTGGCTCTTCAGCAGTCACCAGAGCTTTGGCAATGATAATGTATGTGGATTGATCTTCTTCAATCCTACAGTTCAGCTCGAACTCATAGGGTTTGAGATCAACAAACAGGTCGAAGAGAGAGATCTTGTTGAGATCTTTGGATTCCCTCATAGCCATCGTCTTTATGTCCCATTCCCTTGGAAGAGCACGCATGACCTTGATAGCAAGCTCCCTATTGCTATAGGTCTTGCCAAGAATGGATAAAGAGGAGACAATCTTGTTGAATCTGGTGTCGAACTCGTTCACTGTTTCACCAGGACGCATCTTGAAACTGTCAAACTGTTGAGTGGCAACCATGATCTTGTTTTCCTTAGTTTTTCTCGTTGCCCTCTCACAGTTGGGTGAGTCTGTCCCAGAGCTCTTTAGCAGTATCACACTCGATAATGTAGTTGAACATGCTGTCATCGAGAGATCTGTATAGAACATCAAGAGCCATGTTGTTGAGGTTGTTCTGCCTCTTTTCTTCACTAGCCCAGTCAGCTTTCTCCTTATCGATCTTGATAGGACCCTCTGTGATGACACTCCACATATCGTCATGAAGAGAAGAGATATGAGCACGAACTCTCTTCCTCCATACGATGTAATTTTCTCGAGAGAAAGTTGGAATGACAGTTGGAATGATAGTTGCACTGACATCTTTGGTTATGGTTGTCATTTTTCAGGAAAGACTTGAGAATAGAAACAGAGCTCTGATACCAATTGATAGGATCGGCTTAATTTATAGAGACGGGGGTCTGGAGATTGATGAAGGCTTATGAAAAACGGTTTGAAAGAAATCTTAATAGGGATTTGATTCACTTTCTATTCTACGCAAACCCTTGTAAACACTTGAAATAGAATCAAGTGCGAAAATGTTTACTTAGGTTTGAAGATTAAGATGAAGAATGAGAGGATGACAGAAATGAACAACACAACAGTTTGTTTATGGATGTTCGGAGGAAACTCTCCTACGTCACCCCTTCTTTCAACCACCGGAAGGATTCACTATAATATGATTTGAATCAAATACAGTTTGCACACACTTAGCTCACTATTGAATAGAACAAACTATGTTCAACTTACAAGATGAAAAATTTCACTCAGCTAAAGGATGCTTTTAATTATAACTCTTTCTTGATTAACACACAGTACAATCAGGAAAGCTGCTAACAGTTTGAATATTCAAGAGCTTGATCTCCGGAATTTTTCTCAAAATGCGAATGATAGATTGAATGCTCGAGGTTCTAGAAGTTCTTCCGTTGTCCTTAAGAATCTTTAAATACGGCACAGGTACCAATGGTCGAATCTTCATAATGATACGTGGCACTCTTCCATTGGAACTCCTCCATAGTACACAACAGACTTTGAATATAAGGATCGTGGCCATACACAATAGGTAGTGCGCCGGATATTCTTCAGAGATTTACCTGCAAGACAAGTAGTGCACCGGGTATTCGCTTATGAGTCATTGGTTGATTGGTTGCATCAGGCTGTCGTACTGATTTTCACTAGAAAGTGGAACAGGAGTAGCGTACAGCTATAACACGTGGGTAGGCGGGTGCTAGCTTCAAGAAACTGCTTAAGCAATGCATTAGACATATTTCAATTAGACGACCTCGTCTAATGAAATCAAACGTCCCCGTCTAATAACAGAATCCATTAGACCACCTAGTCTAATGGGATTAGACTTACGTCTAATTGCAATCACCTAGTCTCCACGAGTTAGATGTGCGAGTCCATTAGACTGCACGTCTAACTTTCACCAGTTAGACTACACGTCTAATTACGAGTCTATTAGTCTACACGTCTAACTCCACGAGTTAGACTGCACGTCTAATTACTCTAGTTAGACTACACGTCTAACTCCGTACATCTAATACCAAATCGGTCTAATGAACCTCATTAGAACCAAGTCTAATGAAATCTAATTTCAATACACCTGTATCAAAAAAAATTAGACGCATATATAATCCATTCATCATTTCATCATCAAAATTCCAATAGTCAAACTATTTCAACACTTAGTCAAAATAATTTGACCCAACATAACGGCCTAAACACTTGGGCACAGTTGGAGCTACAAAGGGCCAAGGTGCGAGACGTCTCCGAGGCAATAGAGGTTGCAGAAATACTGATAGAGCTCAAAGTGTCTGTGGACAGGCCAAAGTTCATCAGAGATGATGAGTAAGAAGGTGGGGGAGACTGCCCACAAGACTAGGAGAAAGGTGGGGAAACCGTCCATCTAAGAAGGGGTATGCACATAAAATCTCAGGGAGGCAAGCCGACGAATCGGATAAGCCAAGAGCTTGTTATATTTGTGGTGCTCATAATCACATAAAGTTTATGTGCCCATTTAAGGGGGAAAAGGTTGTAGCGGTTAAAGGAACTAAGTCATCTAATGAGGAAGAAGAGACTCAAATAGAATCCTTAAGACTGCTCAATGCTGTGAGAGCTAGTATTGCGAAGCCGATCAAGGGAACAATGAGGGGCTCTTTCTTTGTGGAAGCTTGGATCAGGAGAAAGCGCATCAAGGCACTAGTGGACACAAGGGCTACGCACAACTTCATGCGAGAAGGAGTAGCCAAGACATTAGGTCTGCGGATCATCCCAACAAGAGGGACGGTGAAGTCCTTCGATGTAGCCAAACCGGTGAATGGGGAGGCTAGGAGAGTGCACACTAGGATTAGAGGCTGGAATGGGACAGTCTCATTTACCTTGGCCCCAATGGAAGACTACAATATAATGTTGGGACTAGAATGGTGCGATCAGGTACGTGCTTGTATAATGCCATATTCCAATTCTTAATCATTTTGGATCACGGGAAGACTAGCGTGATTCCAACAAGGATAGAATCAGAGGGAATGTGCATTTTCTCGGCAATACGGTTCAGCCAATGTCGCAAATGTGGTAAAGAGACATTTGCCACTTTTGCCAAGATGGATGATGGGTACGGGTCCAAGGGAAAAGAAAAAGTACCCAAGGAAGTCTAAAGAGGGTGCAAGGTCTTCGAGCGACTCAAGACTAAGAGCACAAAAACCATCCGATCTAGAAGGTTTGGCCACAAGCAACGTGGGCCAAAGTCAGTCTTCCTTCACTCGCACCAAGTCTGTGGGAAAGAAAGCAGGTCGTGCTCAGGCATATTTGGAGGGAGACACCAAGAATATGAAGAGAAGGGCAAATCTGAGAGGGTGTGTAGTTAAGGAAGGGGACGATGGAATGGGGAAAGTTTCCCCCGCAACTGTTAAAGTCTATGCGGTCTGTGCTTAAAGGGCTTGTGCGCAGATTCAAGAGACCGTTTTCAATCGAGAGATGTGTGGGAAACGTCTCATATCGGTTAAGGCTGGCGGCCATAAGTGCACCCGATGCCGTGACGTGCAAGGGGGAGGAAGAGCACTAAGGGGACGCTAGAAAGAAGATCACCATGAACCGATATAGGGTCGTGCCGAGGATGGCCACGACTTAGGTGGGGGAGAATGTCACGACCCATTGGTATGCGATGCACATGTCAAGCCCACAAGGTGAATTTCCAAAATATTTCAGAATGCAAGCCTATATAATTTGTGCTCAAGGGGCTTGTGCACAGATACGAGGGACTGTTTAAAGTAAAGTGGCGTGTGGGGAATGTTCCAAGGAAGAGGTTGAAGAGTATCAGTCCAAGGTCAAACCGAGGACGAATACAACTTAGGTGGGGGAGTATGCACGTCTCATTGGTGTCACGACCAAATCTAGGGGATTTCGAGGCTCATTAAAGTCTTGTCCTCATAGTACGCCAATCTTCTTAGCTCAAGGGGAGGCCTAGTTGCCTAAGTAGGCCCAATAAATTTTATAATTAAGGAAGAGATTAGAAGATATGCTAATTAAGGAAAGGATTAGAAGATATATTCTAATCAAGGAATGAATTAGAAGATATATTCTAATTAAGAAAGAGATTACAAGAGATATTCTAAATTAGGTTGGGATATTTTTACTATGGAAGGGATATTCTAAATTAGTGTAATTAAATTGTAATTAGAAGACAATCCTAAATCAATACGTGTAAGTCCTATAAATACCCTAAAGGTATTCCATTGAAATTATCAAGTATTCTTTCAATATAATCTTATTCTCAATAGTTTTCTTTCTCTATGTTAATTTTATTCTTCTTGCATAGTTTATAAAGGCTTTCTAAGCTAGAATCAGAGTCGATTTAGCTTAGTGTCACACATGTCGAATTTTAGCCCGTGACACAACGCTCTAGATGCGCCCGCGTAGCCTGCTACAACAGATGGAACGTGCGCTCGCGCCACACCATATAAACTAATTGGATGTTATCCCTATTAGCCAGAACGCTAACGAAATTCCCAAACGTTGACGGAACGTCCAAATGCGCTCAAAACTACATCGTTTTGAGCACCACCTTCGTCTCCAACGCAACGTTGTAGTAGATAAGATCAAAGACCCGTCTTTGATCTTCTCTTTTTGGAACATTCTCCACATCCAATCTTTTTGACTAATTCAAAAGTTGAAATGATGACCATAATCTAATGATTATTTCCCCTATAAATATATGGCACAATCACTGCCTATATCTTCAAGTGGGATCAAGAACAGACAAAACGTCATTAATAGCTTTTGGCTAATTCGATCCACTTCAAGCTCACAACCGACTTTGGACAACTATAAATAGTCCCCTGGAGTAATTCCAAAGATAAAATATCAACTCTACCCTTTCAAATCAAAGAAAATAAAAAATCTGCCTTTAAAGTGTGAAACTTTTGGATTTTTTTAATTTTCTGTTTGAAGCCTTAAAACATGGATCCAAGCATCCCAAAAGTTTCTTTAAGGATCAAGGAGTGTTATTTAATCCTTGGTAAGGTTCCAATCACCATCTAATTCATATTTATAGTTTGAATTTGAAATTTTTATATTTCAAATTATATAAGCTTGTATGGTTGATGTTTATGGTGTTTTATGTTTGGAAATTCATCCCTACATGATTTATGAACTTTCTAGATAGGTTAAAAATAATCAATCAACCTAAAAATGAAAAATCAAAATTTGAATTTTCAAAATCAAAAAAATGTATTTGTTGTTCCCATTATGATTGTAATGATGTTGGGAAACTATTTGGATCATGTTTTATCCATCCCAATCATGTTTGATCAAAATCAAAATTTTCAAAATAATTGAAATTTTTTAGTTCTTGATTTGATCAAAACACACAGCTAGTGTTCTTGTTTTTGTACCAATCAAGTATATATGGGATATAAGGAAGTTATTGGGTAGCTCATTTCCCCTCAAAACAACTTTAAAATCAAAAACTCTAATTTTGATCATAAATTGTTTGAACGATTTGTTCATTATCTAAGTTGATTGCTACCTTGAGATGATCAACATATTTCTAGGAGCTTTGTGAAGCTACCTAAACCCTTGGATAAAAAAATCTAAGCTAAAAAAACGAATTATAAAAATTAAACTTTGGTGTTCTTGAGAACCGATGCTTGTTAGCCTAGAACCGAGATCTAGGACCGAGGATTTTAACATAATCGATGTTCTTGAGCAAGGACCGAGAGGTCCGACCGAGAATTTTTATCCATGACCGAGAGGTCCAACCCAGGACCGCCCATTTGACCAAACTCATGAAAAAATTCGATTAAGTATCATTTGTTCACGCTCTAAGAAGCCTAAATATCTTCATGGACGCCCTGGCTACTTTGGAAAGCATGACTCAAATTCTCGACGAAATTATCATAGAAAAAGGGAAATTACACAGTTTTGTGTCATCTCAATATAAGACCGAAGAGCTTGTCGTTGTATATAAGCACAACAAAACCCAACAATGATCACATAAATCAATATAATTAATTGACAAATCATATCATCAATGTGAGGAATAATACTTAATTTCTGATTAGAATAAAAAACTGCATAAATATCTATAAATTATAACTAAACTGAAAGACAACCAAAATACAAACTGTTAGATAAAATTAGACCGGTTCAAATAAACCTAAATAAACTTTCCATGCAGGAACAAGGAACCGGACCGGATAAACAAAAGAACCGGCTAAGAAAACTAGCCGGTCAAGCTACTAAACCAACCAAGAGTACTTGGAACGTGACCGCACAAAGAAAGGATCGGCCAAAGCTTAAAACCGGAATCATCAAACAACCGATCAGCCACAAGGCAAAGGAATAACCGGAAGAAGTCCGGTTATATCGTCCATACCGGAAGCGATCAGGTTAAGTCAAGTGGCCGACCAGTACAAGAAGACAATTCGGGTATCTGCTGAGAATGATACCAAAGAAACAGACTGAACACTTCCATATCCATACAAGTCTGAGGAAAGACTGTAGGCTGCAGAAGACAGTCCTGCCGGATCTTTCCACTTCGGGATAAGTCAGAAAGGAGATCTTCCAAGTACAGACAACTGTCCAACAGACAGTGCCTACATCAAGTAAAAGACAAACCCGGCAGGTTTGTCTTACACACCGAAAAAACAGACTGCCAAGTCTGAGGTTGACCATCAGGTCTGAGGAAACGACCGCAGGTCTGAATCTCTGAAACACTGAATCACTGCACCTCTGCTCAACCAATCAGATTCAAGGCAGTGAAATATGACCGTTGACATATTTCACCTATAAAAGGGGCAGTTGAAGAAGAGTAAATGTGCGACACAGTGGACAAGTGAGAAACTCTAAGAGCATTTATTCTACAAGTGATAAGACCGTGTTGTTCTAAGAAAGCATAAGTGTTAGAATTAAAGTGTGTTTTACAATTTCGGTGTAAATTGTAAAAGTGTTATCGAGCAGGAAATAAGTCTCGATCGGATTGTACTTGTATTCCTTAGTGAATATCCTTCTCGCGGTTTCGAGAGGAAGGGTGACGTAGGAGTTTTATCTCCGAACATCCATAAAATCTGTCTTGTTATTTACTGTCTGCCGATTTCATTACTTAACCGATCCGTACCACTATAACCGACTTAACCCTATCCAAGCCGAATTTCCAGACTACCGAAGCCGACCCATCAAATCTCAAAACTCCATTATACAATACCGATTCTGCCTATCATACAAGCGTGCCGCTTCAACCTGAAAGCAAACCTCTTCCGCGCTTGAACCTAGTTCAAGGGTTTGTGACAGGTTGTGTAGTATTGAAACCCCGGTATTAATCTCTAACCGGAGTAACCACCACCCTTCGAGTGAGAACCGCTAACCGGTCCAACCCCCGGTCCTCCAGCGGCTACCTAGATCCTAACAATTGGTATTAGAGCAGTTAGTTTCAATACTCAAGCAAGCATGTTTCAAGATAGGCCTCCAATGCTAGAAGGTGATGACTTTGCCAACTGGAAGGCGCGCATGCACCTGCACCTAATCACCTTGGATGACGAAATGGAGTTCATTCTGACCGAAGGACCGATATTCATTGATAAGGACAGAAAGGAATGGACAGCTGAAGATAGGAGAAGAAACAACCTGGATAATCATGCTAGAAACCGGATCTCTAACAGTGTGGACAGAAACACATACTGCAAGATCAGAGACTGTCAAACCGCGAAGGAGACATGGAACACGGTTATCCAGATCTTTGAAGGAAATGAAAGAACAAAGGAGAACAAGATAATGGTGGCCACACAGAAGTTTGAAAGCATCAAAATGAAACCAGGAGAAACTATGAAGGAATACAGTGACCGGTTCACTGGTGTATTGGATGAATTAGCAACTTTGGGCAAGAAGTATGATAACAAAGAGGTCAATATGAAAGCTTTGAGATCTCTTCCAAGTACTTGGGACATAAAAACAATGGTAATGAGGGAATCGAAGAGCCTACGTAAGATGAAACTACACGATGTATTCGAAGATCTCAAGGCATATGAGTTCGAAATGAGATCTAGAACTGAAGAGGAAGTCTCGGCCTCAACATCAACCAGAGCACTAATCACATCTACAGAACCGGCTGCACATGCTCTTGCACCTGCACCGGCACCGGCTCCTGCACCTGCACCGGTCAGAACCGCCGAACAGTTCACCGAGGATGCCATGGCAATGCTTGCACAGAAGTTTGGGAGGTTCATGAAAAGAAGCCAACCGACGAACAACTACTATGGTGACAAATCCAATGTAAGATGCTATAACTGTAACTGTTTGGGACATTTTAAGTGGGAATGCAGGAAACCGAGGAGAGATACCCAGAAACCGGATCACCAAAATAACCGGAACAACTATCAACAAATCGGTGAAGGAAGTGAGGTACCGAAAGCACTGATAGCCGACGATGGAGGAAGTCTATGGGCTCACAGTGACAGTGATGATGAACTTACGTGCCTCATGGCAAATGAGGAACAGGTACTCGACTCTCCCTGTGAAGAATTTACTAAAGATGAATTATATAATGCATTGAATGACATGATAGAAGAATATAGGAACCTACTAGCCATGCTGCCTAAGCACCTCAATATTAGAACCGATCCTATAATGCCTACTCCGACAGAACCAGAAGAACCCATTATAACCGAACCGGAAGTAGTAAAACCTGATGATACCCATACTTTAGAAACCGAGTTAGATCCTAAGACCGAACAATCTAGTGAACCGGCTAGAGAACTAACCGAGGAAGAAAATGCCCGACTTCAATATAAGATGGCCGCATATAAGAGATCTAGTGATATAGTAAAGAAAATGTGTAGTCATTACAGACATCCTCGTTGCAAGTTTGGCTTAGGATACACAAAGAATAGCTCCAAAGACCGAAAACCCATAGAGAAAGCAAGGCTTACAAGAGGAAACCTTCCCTTTATAAAATTTCTTAAAAGCTCCTAGACCGCTGAAGAAGAGGAACCTCATACAATAGGGAAGAAAAGCTAAAATACGACTATGTTGGTCCAACCGAATCTGAGAAATGGCTTGACCCTGTGAAAAGAAAAGCCGAAATCCTCAAACATATGAAAGCCTTTCCTGAACCGCGTAGGTCAAACCACAGATCACCGAACCGAAGACCATCATCATTTAAGACCTATGTAGAAAAACCGAGATACACGAGACCGAGTGCCAAAAGGACAGTTAAAACCCTAGCAAAGAAGACCGTCCGGTTTATCAAGGTTTGGATACCTAAGGGACTAATCGCATGTGGACCCAAGTAAATGTGGGTATCAAATAGTTGTAAATATGTACATTTTGCAGGATCTAAAGAAACGGCTAGGAAACTCTGAATGGTTCTTGGATAGCGGCTGCTCCAGGCACATGACCGGAAACAGCAATTTGCTAACCGACATCAGATCAGTAACCGGTGCTCTAATCACCTTCGGTGACAACTCAAAAGGTAAAACTGTGGGCAAGGGTAAGATTGTCCATGGTAACCTAACCATTGATAATGTACTTCTAGTGGAAAACCTACGTTTTAACTTACTTAGCATTAGTCAGATGTGTGATGCTGGATACACGGTAGAATTTCTTAAACATGCATGTTTAGTTAAGAACTCTCAAGGTATTGTTCTACTAACCGAAAATAGGATAGGTAACATTTACAAGGTAGACTGGAAAACTAGAGTAGAATATCCTATATGCATGATAGCTAAGACCGACCAAACCTGGTTGTGGCATAAGAGACTAAACCATCTAAACATGAAAACCTTAAACTACATTCGCGGTAAAAAGCTAGTTGAAGGCATTCCTGATATAGTTTTTAATCAAGATAAGGTCTTCTCAGCATGTCAAATGGGTAAACAAACTAGGTCAACATTTAAGAGTAAAGGAAACATCCAATCTAGCTGTTGCCTAGATCTTCTTCACATGGATTTGTTTGGACCGATTCAGGTCATTAGCCTAGGAGGTATGCTTTACACCATGGTAGTTATTGATGATTATTCTAGATTTACATGGGTAATATTTTTACTATCTAAACGTGAAACCGTATCAAACCTGATTACACTTCTTAAGCGCCTGCAAAATGAAAAATCAACTCGCATTAATAGCATTCGAAGTGATCGAGGTACCGAATTTACCAATAGTACATTAACCGCATATCTTGATGAATCCGGCATTAGACACGAGTTGTCTAGTGCTAGGACTCCTCAACAAAATGGCCTGGCCGAGAGAAGAAACCGGACTCTCAAGGAAGCCGCACGGTCCATGATAGCCGATTCCGGCATTGCTCAGAAATTTTGGGCTGAAGCTATCAACACCGCATGTTATACACAAAACCGGTCTTTGATAAACAAATTTCACAACAAAACACCTTATGAGGTTTATTTTGACAGAGTTCCCAAACTTAAGTACCTCAGGATTTTCGGTTGTAAGTGTTATATACACATAAATGGTAATACCCAACTCACTGTTTTCGATGCAAAAACCGATATCGGGATCATGCTAGGATATTCAGCAGTAAGTAAAGCATATAGAGTATACAATAATAGAACTGCAACCATGGAGGAAACAATTCACGTTGTTTTCGATGAATCGGTTGAAAGCAATACTGCTTCATGCTTTGATCTACACAACAGATTGGAAAATAACAATATTCACTCTGATAGTAAAGATGAGACTCCAGTCTTCAGGCGGTTTGTCCATGACCAAATGGGTAACATTGAAACCCAGTCGGATCAAGCTGTTCCACAACAGGAAGCTGACACTTCGGTCCAAACCGAGGAAGTCGGTCGGTCTGACAAACTTGTTCAGCCTACCGACATGTCTAGCCTTGATCAAATAAACGGTAATTTGGTAGACATCCCTGAACTGAATCTTAGAAGAAATAGTAAACATCCTCCTGAGCAAATTATAGGTGACCCTTCAAAACCTGTTCGAACTAGGAGTCAACTTCTAGAAGGATACTTTAATTCCGCGTTCATATCCCAGATTGAGCCGAAAAGAATAGATGAAGCATTGTCAGATCCGGATTGGATCTTGGGAATGCAAGAAGAGCTAAACCAGTTCGAGAGTAGTAAAGTCTGGTACCTAGTTCCAAGACCGAAGGATCAATCGGTCATAGGAACACGATGGGTATTTAGAAACAAACTCAATGAGGACGGTTTGGTCACGAGGAACAAAGCCAGATTAGTGGCACAAGGTTACAAACAGGAAGAAGGCATTGATTTTGAAGAGTCATTTGCCCCTGTAGCTAGGATTGAAGCCATTCGAATTTTTCTTGCATTTGCTGCTTTCAAAAACTTTAAGGTTTTCAAATGGATGTTAAAAATGCATTTCTAAACGGTGACCTACGTGAAGAAGTGTATGTTGAACAACCACCCAGTTTCAAAAACGCTGCATTTCCAAACCATGTATATCGGCTAAATAAAGCTTTATACGGTCTAAAGCAAGCACCTAGAGCCTGGTATGATACACTAACCGCATTTCTATTACAACATGACTTCACCATTGGTTCGGTGGATAAAACATTGTTTAAATTTGAAAAGAAGGAACATATCCTACTTGTTCAAATCTATGTAGATGATATCATTTTCGGTTCCACTGATCCTAAACTATGTGATAAGTTTTCAAAAATGATGACTGACAAGTTTGAAATGAGTATGATGGGAGAATTAAGTTTCTTCCTAGGTCTTCAGGTTAAACAACTCAAGGAAGGAACCTTCATAAGCCAACCTAAGTATACCAAGGAACTTCTAAAGAAGTTTGGAATGGACACTTGCTCCTCGGCGGCTACTCCAATGAGCTCATCAATTAAATTGGACAGAGATGATGAGGGCCAATCGGTAGACCAGATTGCATACCGGGGCATGATCGGATCCCTCCTATACTTAACAGCGAGTAGACCGGACATCCTGTTTGCAGTTGGTGTATGTGGAAGATTCCAAGCAAATCCAAAACAATCCCACTACACAGCCGCAAAAAGGATACTGAAGTATCTAAAGGGCACACCTGATGTCGCTCTGTGGTATCCAAAGGACTCATCCTTTAATCTAACGAGTTACTCAGACGCAGACTATGCAGGTTGTAAGATTGACAGAAAGAGCACCAGCGGAACATGTCAGTTCCTAGGTGACCGACTTATTTCATGGCATATCAAGAAGTAGACATCGGTGGCCACGTCCACTGCGGAAGCTGAATATCTGGCGGCCGGAAGTTGCTGCTCTCAACTCCTCTAGATCCAACAACAGCTGAAGGACTTCGATGTCATAGCCGAAGAGTCCCCGATCTTCTGTGATAACACGAGTGCCATAACAATAACCTACAACCCGGTTCTCCACTCCAGAACCAAGCATATCGACATAAGGCATCACTTTATCCGGGAACATGTCACGCTGAAGCATATCCGACTGGAATACGTATCAACTGACCAACAAGTAGCCGATATCTTCACAAAGCCTTTACAGGAAGCTAAGTTCTCTCAATTCAGACTTACTCTCGGTTTAACCGACATTAATCAGATCCTTCCTAAGGATGCTTAAAGGGAAATCTGTTCAGACAGATAAAACCAGTAGTTCCTCCTAAGATGTTGAATTTTGAATTTTCAAGATACCTATGGAAGAACCGCCCAGTTCATCAGATAGAGTAAATCGACCGGCTACTTGGTGCATGCACCAAATAACCGCATCGGGATGAACAATTGATGACTGACCGGTTCGGAAGCAGGTCATCCTAGATTATTTGAATTCCAAACAGAAGTAGAATAATTATCAGTGTTTAGAGATATCTGTTCTGAAACATTGCCCCTTCAAAGTAATATGGTCGCACCTAAAAAGACGTGAAGATCTGTTGATATCTTTCACAGTCCAGGCCTATGACCAACACCTACACTGCAAACATACATAATTCATGCAAATACTATTTATCCTGCAGTTAATAGATATCATCTCATTTAATACCTGGACAATAGGATAATCCCTAAACTAGTATTTAAGTGAAGTAAACATTCACCACAACACTCACAAGACAAAAGAACATCCTCTCACTAAGGCAAAAATGTCTCAGTTTCCCAACATCCTTCAGGTTGATTTTCAATCCTGCTCAAACACAGATCAATATGAGATATATAAAATGATCAAATCTCTGGAGGAAACCGGCCTTCAGTGTTTCCTAGACGACAAACACACCATCTATCCGGAATCCGTTTTGAAATTCTTCTACCACGCAAGGGTGTTTAGAGGCACCCCCCACTTTGAAACCCACATTCAATCCAAAGTGGGAGGCATTGTCTTTGATTTCACCGAACAGGACTTTGCACGGTGTTTTAGCCTGCCAAGGCACGGGATAACAGATCTAGACATTCCGGCAGATGTAAAGGCCGAGGTCTCCGTCGCCTTTGCCTGGTCTGACGAACCGGTTGAGGATCACGGAGCAAAATCACGTCTGAGAGCTGAATATCAGCTTCTCAATGATGTGATCGGTAAGAGCATCTTTGGAAGGGATGTCACAAATACCTACAGTGCCTCGAACTTCAACATGATGGCGGCTATAATCACCGGCACACTGGTAAACTGGTCCAGGGTGCTTTTTGACATCCTTATCTGGATGGTCGGCATCCGATCAGTCGGTTTCATCCCCCAACTAAGCTGTCTCCTTGTGGAGCTTGGCGTCCCAACCTGTCCCGGAGAAGGTTTGAACCAAGCTCAGGTGCAGACTAAAGAAGTAACCGACCCATTTTATAGGCGGTTCGAGAGAGCTTGGAGGAGAAGAAACCGCCACAACGGTGACGTCAACTCCTATGCACCCTGAGACACTCCTTCCTGCACCCGGTCGTTTTTCCTCATGCACCGGGTGTATCTTTATCCAACTCATGTTTGATCGTTTCGGCTTCATCTATGTTTCCTTCGGCTTTATTTATGTTTCTCTTGATTTCATACTTCCTTCATTATTATACATGCCATTTCGGCACCGTTCCATGTTATTTTCGGTTTCAATTAATTAATCTCGGTTATAATTAAATGCATTTACTGATAAAGGAATCCCTAATTAATGAGATAACCCCCAACCACCTGAACATTTAATATCTAACTAACCTGGTTACTTCCCAACTAACACCTACCTCGGGCTTCGCAATCTGCCGCTTCCCCATGCACCTTGGAAACGTAAAGATTCTCTTGCTTAATAAAACAAAACTGACAATCAATGCTTAGATTTTCCCTCCAAAACCGATCATATATAAGGAGCCATCCTCTAATCAACTTACCACATCCGAAAGCATAAAAACACTTCTGAAATTCCATCTCTCTCAATACCGAAATCATGCCGAGCCGAACTTTGGGAAACTTCTTAAGCATTGACTTCAACTCTTGCATGGGAGAGAGGGACGGAACTCCTGAACAGGAGCTCATGTTTCACTCTCTCACTGAAACCGGTCTTCAACCTTTTCTTGAAGAGGCCGGTCCAATTCTCCTAGAGGATGTCAAGGCCTTCTTTCGAAGCGCCTGCATCAGGGGAAAGTATATCGTCTCTACCGTCAGAGACCACACATTCTGGATCGATGAAGCTGAATTTGCTTCACTATTCGGTCTACCCACTGAAGGATTCTCTGACTTTCCAACCATAGAGGACCTAGCGGGATTTGAACTCGCCCAATACCTATCGGCCACCCCTTCTCCGGTGGAACACTATGGGCCAAAAACCCAGCTTGCTAGTCACGGTCAACTACTTCTCGAAATCGTGACCCGTTCGATCCTGTGTCAATCGCCGAATCAACGGTATTCTAGAAATACCTACAACATTATGACCCACATCCTTTGCGAATCGGCCATCAACTGGTCAACAATCATATTCGAAAACCTCAAGAATATGGTGCTGACCAAGAGAGGTCTCGGTTATGCACCACATATCAGCAAGCTGATTCTTGGGTACCGGCCAGAGTTTGGACTAGGGACACCGGCCTCCTCCTCGAACATCCTCGACAAGGATTCGGCAATAGACCGAATTTCTAGAATGTCTTTTCCTTAGGCTGTACTTTCCATTATTTATGTATGCCTATCTCAATACCGAATTTTCTGTCGGTTTTGTTTCTGCAATATCTCTTGAATTCAATCTCATTTCAGTTTAAACGACCGTGTCTTCTTAATCCCTTGAACATTTATCTAAGTAACCGGCTAACATCTTCAAACTATAACCGCGTTCTTATCCGGTCACATAAAATTGCTTAAAATAAATTGTAAACACTCTGATCACTCAACATAACCGGTTAGACTTAGAAACCGTACCATCAATCGGTTTCAAAAAGAAGAGTGTGTCATCAATGGCATAAGCAAAGGCTTTGGAAGGAAATTTCCCGCCCAAAACCGCCGCCCCCCTTTTGGTTTACCGCCCATGGTTTGGCGCCCATTATCTCCCTCCCACGGTTTGCCGCTTCTTTCAATTTGGAGGGAAAACTCCCGCCCAATATTGATGGGACGGTTGGGCTTCCAAACCGCATCTATATAAGGAACTCTCGGTTATTTTATTTCATTCTCACGCGAATCTGCTTTCTCTCTCTAAGCTATCCAACTCTCTGAAGCGGTTATCTCTCAAACTCTCTCAAACTCTAAGATGGGGCGTGATTCGGTTTTGTTTAGGCACCTATCTCAGGTGGATTTCGAGGAAATCCGACTGAAAGGCACGGCCGAGGCAAAGGAGGTTACTGACCGGGTAGTCCAGACCGGTCTGGAATATTTCCTTGGCGGACCTCATGTTATATACAAAGATGCGGTCGAAGAATTCTTCAAAACCGCAACCATCTCCAACGACAAAATCACCGCAACTGTATGCGGTTCTGAAATTGAGCTCACCGAGGCATCGGTGGCAGAGAACCTGCGCCTTCCAACAACCGGCCAGGATGCAACGGCAGACATAGAGCACAAAACCTTTGAGGCGGCTTGCCAGATTCTATCAGCAACTAAAGAGCCGATCAAAGTATCCGGCAGCAAATCAATGTTGAAGCCGGAGTATATCCCCATCTATGACATCTTCGCAAGGGCGATTCTGGCGAGGGGAGGAAACTACAGCAACCTAACAAAGGATAAAATCAGGATGCTGATCGGCCTGATAGAGGGAAGAAAGGTCAACTGGGCAAAGGCGGTGTTCAACAACCTAATGGATATGGTGAAACCGGATTCAAACCGGTCGTGGGGATACGCCGTTCCTCTCGGTAAGATCTTCCTTCACCACAATCTCGACATAGGTCCCGGCGTCGTTGTCGCAGATCGATGCCTCATCAGATCGAAGCAATTTCTAGAACGGAAGCAGCCGGCCCCCGGTTCCACAGGTGGCCGAAAGAAGAAAGCCGACAAGAAAGCGGCCCCAGCCAAGGCAAAGGCTGAAAGCAAAGGAAAGGAGAAAGTAACTTCCTCGGAACCGCCGCAGCAGACGGAGGATGAAGAGTCGGCTTCTCGCTCCGAAAGAACCGATACAGAGAAGACCGAGGACGAAAGATCGGTCCATGAGAACGAGAATTCGGCCCAGAGCCCCGATAACGCTAATCCTGAGACCACCGAGGGTGGAGAAGAGGTTGATGAAGGTGATAAAGAAGCCGATGATGAAGGCGGCGACAAGGATAAGGAGGAGGCCGAAGAAGCAGAGGCCGATAGGGTGACTCTAAAACTCCTAAAGATCGCCAAAGAGCGGGCTGAGTCAATTGAAGAGTTATACCTGGAGTGGCACGAGCACCGGTTCGGCACACCGTATAGGGAAATCCTACCGGGCCACACAGACTTGGAGTGCATCCACAGATTGGAGGAAGTGGAGGACGTGATCATGAATCTTACAAACTCCAACACACTTCAAGAGGTACAACACCGAACATGCCTCTTAATACCAAAGGTCCAACTACGGAAGCTAACAACACGCATCCGGAGAATTACGGAGGAGTTCAAAGCAATGGAACCGAAAGACACCTTAACACCGCGGGTGTTAGAAAGGCTTGAAAATGCCAAAAGGGAACTCATTCAAGAAATCGAACGGCTAGAAGCAATATGCAGCCGAATGAAAATACCGGTCTATACTGCTCCCCGGATCGAAACATCTCCGGATCACTGCCCAACACCTCCAAGGGAAAATGCGGCATCAAAAGAATCCGATGAAAGAGCCGATCCTAATCTCACCGGGCAATCACCTCCTCCACAACCGGAAGTCTCCGCATCAGACTTCACAAAGGAATGGGTTGAGGGCCGTCTCCAAAGGCTTGAAGGCTCAACCGCAGAACGAATTGATAGCCGAATTCAGGAGTTTGAAGATTCTGCGGTTCAGCCGTTCAAGGATAGAGTCCAAAGAATCACTGGCTCGGCACTCAAGTTTGCCGACACTACATGGTTTCTCTTGAATTCCAATCGAGACCGAATCTCAGAAGTCAACGAAGATCTACAGGAAGAGGTGGCTCTGCGAAATAAATATGTTAAGCGAACCGCAATTCTGGAGGATTCGACCTCCGAGTTAAAGAAAGACTTCGACCGGCTTGAAAGAGAGACCGATCAACGGTTGACAACGATGAGTGATGATCTGGTCGGCACAACACTTGAACGGGTCTCCGAACTCGAGAAGAAAAATGAGGGTCTCGAGGCCGAACTCAAGGCAATCTCCGAACAAGTTGCCAACTGCTAAGAGTTAAGGTGAACGCGTATGCCGCGGCTATAGCGGCCGATGCCCAAGCGGCTAAGAAGGTCCAGGATGCGCTGGACGCCGAAGCAGGTAAGGAGAAGGAGGCACCGCGATCATCTCAACTTACCGAAGAGGAAGAGGAAGTCGCGCGGATTAAAAGGGCAGATGCCATATTCCCGGGACTTACAAAGAAAGCAGTCGCTCAGGCTGCGGAGGATGCCGCGCGGTTGGAAAGGGAAGCACGGAGGCTGGAGGGCTTCGCAGCCGAAAACAAGAAGAAAAAGGCGGCCGCCTCCGCTTCAGCGCCGAAAAAGAGAAAGAGGGAAGCCCCTAAGAAAGTTCAAATAGCCGACCTGCTCAATGAGGTCACTGACACGGTCGTCACGAGTACATCGCAGCAGGCCGACCAAGTCGAAGAGGAAGTCGAAGAACAACTGCAGTCCCGGTCTACAAGACGACGACCTTCCGAACCGACCAGTCGACAGCAACCGAAAAAGAAGAGCATATATGACTTCTCGGACTCGGAATAGGGGCTCTCTTTCCTTTACTTATATTGGTGTTTTTACATATTATGTTATTTTCGGTTATCTATACTATATATAAAGCTATTTTTGAAACCGGCCATCTCTTGCATCTCTACTTAGTTTTTGATAATTTTAAATAAAATAATCAAAAAGGGAGAAATTGATAAGATAAAAGATAAAGACTCTTCTAAAATTTTTCTCAAAATTTTTCGAAAAATTCTCCTAAGTTAGTTTCAAAAATCCGGACAAACAAAACAACCGGCCTACGGTTGCAAACTTACATGATTTTGATAATTTTAAATAAAATAATCAAAAAGGGAGAAATTGTTAGATAAAATTAGACCGGTTCAAATAAACCTAAATAAACTTTCCATGCAGGAACAAGGAACCGGACCGGATAAACAAAAGAACCGGCTAAGAAAACTAGTCGGTCAAGCTACTAAACCAACCAAGAGTACTTGGAACGTGACCGCACAAAGAAAGGATCGGCCAAAGCTTAAAATCGGAATCATCAAACAACCGATCAGCCACAAGGCAAAGAAATAACCGGAAGAAGTCCGGTTATATCGTCCATACCGGAATCGATCAGGTTAAGTCAAGTGGCCGACCAGTACAAGAAGACAATTCGGGTATCTGCTGAGAATGATACCAAAGAAACAGACTGAACACTTCCATATCCATACAAGTCTGAGGAAAGACTGTAGGCTGCAGAAGACAGTCCTGCCGGATCTTTCCACTTCGGGATAAGTCAGAAAGGAGATCTTCCAAGTACAGACAACTGTCCAACAGACAGTGCCTACATCAAGTAAAAGACAAACCCGGCAGGTTTGTCTTACACACCGAAAAAACAGACTGCAAAGTCTGAGGTTGACCATCAGGTCTGAGGAAACAACCGCAGGTCTGAATCTCTGAAACACTGAATCACTGCACCTCTGCTCAGCCAATCAGATTCAAGGCAGTGAAATATGACCGTTGACATATTTCACCTATAAAAGGGGCAGTTGAAGAAGAGTAAATGTGCGACACAGTGGACAAGTGAGAAACTCTAAGAGCATTTATTCTACAAGTGATAAGACCGTGTTGTTCTAAGAAAGCCTAAGTGTTAGAATTAAAGTGTGTTTTACAATTTCGGTGTAAATTGTAAAAGTGTTATCGAGCAGGAAATAAGTCTCGATCGGATTGTACTTGTATTCCTTAGTGAATATCCTTCTCGCGGTTTCGAGAGGAAGGGGTGACGTAGGAGTTTTATCTCCGAACATCCATAAAATTTGTCTTGTTATTTACTGTCTGCCGGTTTCATTACTTAACCGATCCGTACCACTATAACCGACTTAACCCTATCCAAGCCGAATTTCCAGACTACCGAAGCCGACCCATCAAATCTCAAAACTCCATTATACAATACCGATTCTGCCTATCATACAAGCGTGCCGCTTCAACCTGAAAGCAAACCTCTTCCGTGCTTGAACCTAGTTCAAGGGTTTGTGACAGGTTGTGTAGTATTGAAACCCCGGTGTTAATCTCTAACCGGATTAACCACCACCCTTCGAGTGAGAACCGCTAACCGGTTCAACCCCCGGTCCTCCAGCGGCTACCTAGATCCTAACACAAACTCCCACTAAAATTAGAGATCGTTAATCTCTATGACACTCATACGATCAATATTCTCATGAAAGTCAATAGTCGATGAACCCATTATCAAGGGGTTCATAACCATAAAGTTTGTACATAAATATTTTATAGAAATTTATTCACTTTATAATGAACTGCATATACACGAAAGGTCGTTTTTCTCCCTCTGCACACTCTTTTGCTATTTTACAGTATACATTATTCTCGTTCATCTTTGTGACAATTTCTTCCAATTTTCTGATAGACTCACCTCTTAGGTCGTGATCTAACTGAAATCGATACAAACACTACTAATACTCTCAATCATCTAGTTGACGGACGATCCATTCTCGTTGTATAGGAGGCACAAGTAAATTTACATTTTGTTTTAACTATTGATTTTAGCTAGCATATTTCCAAATATAGACACTCTTTTGAGTGATTAGTCCCAATAAAATTTGAACTACTCGTAAATATTTGACTAAATACTAGCTTTAGTAGACATTATTAATTGGAGATGCTTTAGACAATATTTGAACTTTTCTATTAATGAATGTTCTCCTTTAGACACTTCCTCAGTGTTTTCCTCCACATACATTTGTTTCAAATTAACCTTCTCACCAATAGTTTCCATTTTTTTTTTCCAATATGGACTGCCTTTTTTAATGACAGTTCATATGTGAATGTTCAAATGTATCACACATTTGACAACTGTTAGGCTTATATGGATATTGAACATTAATAATACATCTTTCCAATTTTTAAGTTGTTTAGGATAAATTTCAAATGAGAGTTGACTTTGTGGATTAATCTCAATCATTATTTTCGCAAAATTTAATCACTTGTTCTTCTCTAATTTGATATAAACACAAAGGCTTCCCTATACCTGCAATCACCTTAATTCCTTTAGGAGTCATAAGATATGGTGGGCTATTCTTTTAAGTAAATCCGAATAGACAATTTAGATTTTTTTTTTTCAATTCCATTAACTCATCCTAGTGTTGTAGAACCATCACAAGATCCCTTATCTGTGTAATTCCCCTTTTTCTATGATAATTGGTGTCTCATTACTTTCTTTGAACTTTAAAAATAAAACCCATTAACATTTTTTAATTAAAACCTCTTCGAACCCTAATTTTTCACATCTGTTCATTAGATTACTCCTAATCACATTATAGGGAGCTTTTCTACTACCCAAAGTGTATATCCCACATTATTTTCTTAAATTCTTTTATACACTCATTTTCAACTTCTTCCTGAATAACAAATTCAAATGGTTTTACAAGCATAACATATTCTTTATTAAAACTACTCAATGAAATTTTACTTTTTTCATAACCTTTGCCATTAAGTACATTAGCCCATGTCCTTTGATTATTAGTATGGAATGTTGGTTGTTTGCTTTGATTAAAATTAGCCCTGTTATTTTGACTAATAGTTTTAGGTTTAAGTTCATCCAAGATCTTATTCCCTCAAGCAAGTAAATCTTCCACTCTTTACTATATTTCTAAGATCACAGACTACATGATTTAAGCCTTCTATACATCTTATTATTTTTCAGACTTAATGATAGCATTTTATTTTCTACTTTTAACTTAGACAGAAAGAGATTTTCATATGATTAATTTTCAAATCATGCTTTTTTTCCATCCCAAATCCTTTATGGTTTTACCATTTATCTCTTTGTTGTCATTAACATCTCCATTGCTAAAGGCGCGCTGCTGCGCAGCATTCGGATACAACTTTTTATATGGATTCTCTTCTATTTGAATTTCCTACATTGGTCCAGATTATCAAACCCTTCTATATTAGGATCTATATATGTCACGTCCCAAACCTAAATTCATATGTTTGAACGTGCAGTCGCCGCATGTTATACACTTAATTTTGATAATAACATGCTAGGCCAAAAGTAGATCATTCATTTATATTCATAAATACCAATACAATAGTAAGATAATCTCACAATGTTATCAAAAGATGCTAATGATACCATATATTCTTCTAGGCTATTAATTCTTTCAAAATATCATATCATTGTTTTAAAATTATACTTCTGAACAAAATACAGAGTATAGAATATAGATGGCTTCATCAATAGTACCTATCTATATGTATATATATATGTGTATATATATATGTGTATATATATATGTGTATATATATATATGTGTATATATATATGTGTATATATATATATGTGTATATATATATATGTGTATATATATATGTGTATATATATATGCTTCAGTCACTTTGATCCTTCTAGACTACTCCAAATCTTTTTCTGAAAAGAATTCATCCAATTGGAATGAGCTAAACGCGTTTAGTAGAAAATAACATTTATTTAATATCTAAATTAAGTTACATATATTATGATGAAAAAGACAAGATATTCATCAGGTAAGATATACATTTGAAATTCTATTCTAAAACTCAAATAGAAATTCTCTTTTCTCCATTTTCTTTAACAACAACATACACATAAATACAATTTATCATGAATTAGGACTCAAGGTTAGTTCTATAAAATTAACTTCATTATTCTGAAAATTTATCTTTAATAGTTTAACAATCAACTTAACATCACAAGATTCATACATATTCATTTATTACCTTAGAAACATAAAACTCATAATGATCCATATGTTAGCATTATGGCTCAAAGCCCTTAAGTTAGCATAATGGAAAAACCCTTAGAATTCAAATGTTAGCGTAATGACATAACCCTTCAAGTTCAAATGTTAGCATAGTGGCCTAAGCCCTTACAGATTGTTAGCATAATGGCGCAATATCCTTCAAATTCAAATCATTTCAACACAACCACATATACATAGTAATAAATAAATTCTTCACATATAGTCATGAATGTCTTCAAATAATCTTAACATTCATATTTCGAATAACTCATATCATCAAATGTCTCAAATATCTTTAATTACCTCAAGCATTCATGTTTCATGTAAGTTATATCCTCAAATATCTTTCACTATTTCAAATATTTCAAACATGCATATTTCTCTTCAAATATAGTCCTTATACAATCGTAAATCTACAGCGTCTTCAACTATTCCTAACATTTATATTTAATCTAAATCATATCATCATATATCTTCGTATTTGCTAACTCTATTTTATAACTTCTTCATCATTTCGCCTCTCCTATTTAAAGCCTAAACACTAAACATATATTCCTTTATTAATACCTATCACTACTTCCTTATCTCAGATTTCCTAATGTATTTTTAGTCCCTTTAATCACATATCATTAACATCGATCAGAAGATAATGTAGTTTAATTAATATATATTATTTTATATCTTTTTTTTTATTATTATTACAATATACCCCCTTATACAAAGACAATTCTATAAAACTCAATGAAGAATATTTTGTCTGAGTTACAGTAATATATTTTATATTATAGCAACTAAGATTAACCAAGGTTCTATAGCATGTAACTATCTAAGATTATAGCCACTTTATAATCAATCAGAAATCAATAATTGTACAATCGATGACCAAAGCTAAAACAAAAAAACACAGGAAAAACCAAATGGAGGAGAAAACAGTGCAGAAGTATATCACTATAATAAAGGCCTTGCAACAATGATAACTAATACTCAACAATAAAGAGATCAATCAAGAAACAGAAAAGGTATTCAAGACCACCACATTAATATCAAGATTTATACAAAAAGTATCAACAAAAACAACTCTCATTCCACTCATAATTTTCAATAAATGCACCAAGAGAAATAATACAGAGAACTCTTCAATGAAAAGCATATGAAGAGTAGTTAAAGAAAATGCACAAAAAAAACTTGATTATTATTTTTTCTAACATTTATGAAGAAGATAAATAAAATATAAATCATTGGAAGTTGTCTTTGGGAACTACTATACAGCAAATACCACTTTGAATCACACTAAAAGAAGCTTTGATTCATGCTTATAAGCGCCTCGCTGATCACACTAGCATCCCAAGAAAGAGTCCGTACAATAATGTTATCTTTGAAATGTAACATTTAAATTCTTAATCCACTTATACTACCCTAAACTCTAAACCCTAAGTCACATTTATTTTTTATTATTTTGTTAGTTCTTTGATTATTTATAGACTTTTTAAAGTCATTTAACATGTTATATTTTCATTACCACTTAATTACCTTTTAACAATTAGAAATCCATAATTGACATAAACATCATGTTTTACAAGAGAAAAAGATCAAACATAAACCAAATTTGACATACGACAATATTTAAGCCATCAAAAACGACAAAATACGTCAATAAAATGATTGCCTATCGACGGTATCATTATTGCATATGATTACGAAAAGGAAATGACACTATTAAAAAAACTCACAATAGAGTTCAAAATCAAATACCTCAAAAATCCAAATGGTGGAGATCAAAATTCAAAACAATGTACATTTCTTAGTTTAGCTTAATTGTAATTGTCAATTAAAAAAAGTTGTCCAAACATAAAAAAAATTCCTCACTTCTAAGTAAATGTTCACCTCCCAACTATGTTTCATATGTTCAAAACAATCAGTTCTTTCAAAATAATTCTAAACGTAAAAAGTTTGATATGGGTCACTCAGCTCAGCTTGATACAAACATTAAGCTTTCAACCACTCCAATGGCATCCAAGCTGAACCTTCAAAAACCTTCACCCACCCCCATTTCTTCGAAGTATAAACTGGGTATTTCAACCGGGCCCTTCCTCAACCCAACATATTTGAACTGTTAAAACACAAACATTTTGAGTTACATTCAGATGTTTGCTTCCAATTAATAAAGAGTCCAAAGACAGCGGCAAGTATAAGACCATTACCTTATGCTGCAAGTATTTATCTCTTATTGCTACATAAGAGCCTCCTCTTTTACCTAAGTGCAACTCGTGTATAAGGACAACACATTCTTTTAAATCAGAAGCTTTGTATCCTGAATACACTTCAAGGTTTGAATTCTGTATATAATAGTAAGATTTGGAGGAGTTAGTTCATGATAACAAATTTAGCAAAATTCAGTCAACAATCAATAATAACTATGTGCTAAAAATATAAATTTTCACACAGTATAAGCTTGGAAATTGATGGTTGATTTTAGAGAGCTACTTACCCATGGATGTTTATCAGGATGGGTTATAAACCTCGAAAGGAATACAACAGAAGAAGCAATCATAGATGGTAAAAACTTCAAACAACAGTAGTCCAATAAGCTCAACTCTGCCAAGTAGCATCCCAATAACTCAAACTTCGAATTTGGATACTGCATAATACAAATGTACAACTATTAGTTTCCTTTCACAAAGGGTTAATTGGTAATAATCAAATTGAAAATACTATTGCTTGTTGAGAAAATTGATTATTAGGATCAAAAGAATAACTATTTTGATATTTTACAAATATTATATAAGTGTTGAAGTATTTAGATAATTCACATCAAAATAGGCTTAGAGAGAGACTTACTTTGCAATATTTCTCTTCAGAAATCCTGGCGAATCTTCTGTAAATGGCAACAAGTAAAAGAAGCAGAAATAATGAGCCTCATCAAACGTTATATCCAGGTAAATGATTTAAGGTAAATGGGAGAATATTCAACTTGGTACCTCAAGAATGTCAGAATGGTTGGATTGCTCACTTCAAATTTAAGTGACTTGAGAATATCCGCTTCCATCTTCACCACATCTTCATTTGTGCAAGTGAAGTCTGAGATGTAACACATGTCATCAACTGATGGAGGATCAGACTCTTCAAACTTTCTGCTTAAGAAGGAACAGTCTAAGCATCAGATATTGAATGTTTAATTTTTCAAATAGTCACATAACAAGAATGTGTCTTACGATGCAATGAGCATAGAAGAAACACCAAGCAACTGTAGCCTCTGCCTATTGATATGATTAATAGACAAGAATCTGTCAATGTAACTGACTGTCAGAAAAAGTGTGTCAGATTGAATCTTGTATTCTCCTGCCACCTCAACCAACCAATCCACCAAAATCCCTCTCATGTTTGCAGTCACATCTGTTTGTATCTTCTCCATATAATCTTGCAATGGCCTTCTCTTTGCCTCTTTCTAAATAAACAAACAAATCCCATATTCAATATACAATAAAGAAATCAATCAGCAAGCACTAAACCCTTACAGAATAAATAGGAAATGAGAAGTAAGTCAGTCCAACTAACCTCCATGTTATGATGATAATCGTAGATATCATCTGCATAACCATTGCAGATATTAGAATCATCAAACTTCGCTTCAATGTATCCGCCCTTCGTTCTGCATTTTAGCTTTGGAATCTCCGTATCCAGATCCTTAGTCGAAGGAATGCTCATATTAGAAATCTCAATGTGGGTGTTTCTCTTCTTGTCGGGGGATTGCAGATCAGAATCATCTCCGACCATTGCGTCAGCTGTCCTCTTCTTCGCCCGATGGGTAACCCTCAATGAGATTTCTTCTTCCGTCATACCTTCCATCTCTCACTCCCCGACTATATGATTCTTAGAAAGAGATAGACAAGAAGAGAGAGAAAGGTGAGCGAAAATGAAGGAGACAGGGAGTAAGAGCAGCCGCCGTCATGAATACATATTTGAAATGTTTTTGATTGGCGCTTCAAATGAAAATTGTTTTACACACGTGTTTACAAATGGCGCTTGAAAATTGTTTGCTGCAAAACTACGAAGCTAGAGAATTGAGAATTTGTCCGTGTTTTTTTGTTTCTCTAAATAATTTTTTAATATTAAAATTTTATAATTAATTATTTTTAAATATATAATATTATTCATTATAAACTTATTATGTACTTGTTTTACAAAACAAAATGATTATAAATTCTCATTAAGTAATATTTCAATTTGACAATCATTTTTTTATAAATTAAAATACTAGTAATTTTGATTTAAAATTCTTATGTAAACAAAAAAAAACAATTATACAAAGTTCTATACTTCAATAAGGAATTTGATTTGATTAATTATATCTATATATTTCTAAAACGTGAAACACAAGATATGTTTGATTATTAGTATCTATTATTTTTATTACGATTATTACTATGTATAATAAAATTTATAGCACGTAAATGTTAATAAACAATCTTTCCATGAATAATATGATAAATCAAATAAATTTATGAACTATAATAAAAACTATCATAAAATGCAAATACAATTTAGTTTGGAATATATATAAGAATAGACAATGGAACAATTACAACATAATTTGCAAATTAACCTATTAATTTAAACTTGTGTTCGATAAGGCAACGTTAAAATATTTACAGATAAAACACTATCTCAACCTATTGATATAATGGTGTTATAATTCATTCTAAATAAGGAGACTCAAAGGACAAACAATTTATAACGTTAAACATGTAGACGTGAGAATCTGCGAGTGATTGTTTTGCTAAAATTATTGTTGTTGTAAATAATAAAATGAGAGTTACTAATGAAAGACTGAAAATGTTGTAGTTAATGAAAAACAATTAAGATATATAACATTTAGATTTCATTATTTGTATGCTCAACTAAGTAAAATAGTACTACTTACTCATAAACAAATAGTGACCAGTGTAATGTATTTAAACAAATATCATGTTTATGGTAAATCTTCTTACTAAATTTATAAATAGTTCTACTCAATGACACTTTAATGTAGTAAATAGAATATTAAAGTATTTAAAAGGAATAATGGACATTGATGTATTTTTACAAGTCTAGAGGTCAGCAAAATTTAAATGTTTATACTGTAGTGATTATTACATGGAATATAAGTGATACCAAAATTACTTCTATATGCTTTTGTGCTTTATGTCAGAATACTATTTTGGTATTCCCAAAAGATAGTCAGGAGTGTTTTTGTTGCATAATGTGCTTGTTAGAAGTATGTCTAAGTAGGATTTTCAATAAGTAAAATATGTTCATGATAGTGTTATCGATGAATGAGGTAGAAATTAGAGTTAGATGACTTAAATTTACGAGATATATATATATATATATATATATATATATATATATATATATATATATATATATATATATATATATATATATATCAGTTGGAATAGGAAGGTGACGGTGTCTCCGATAAGCAAGGGTACGACATTGGTATTCTGCTGATCAATTATTGTGGTACATACAATCCAACTTCTATTAAGCTCGACTATTCTGTCACAAATAATGAAGATGAATATGAGGCGTGTTTATCCGGGATCAATTTGACATATAAAAGGGTACTCGAAAGCTAGAAGTAATAGTGGAATCGAACCTAGTAATTTCTCGAGCGAGTGAAGGATGGAAAGTGAAATGTGAGAATTTGAAGCCATACCATAATTTTCTCATGAAGCTCAGTGGCAAATTGGTAAATATAATATTTGTACATTCTTTGAGAAGCCATTATAGATTTGCACAAATCAAACCTTTTAGGATTCAACAAAGGCACAATTGAGCATAGGAGAAATGAATAGTTTCCAAAATGGATGTAGTTGACAAACCGTGATACCATTGCAAAGTTACATGAAGGGAGGGGAATACCCGTCTTACTTCGGAAAGAAAGAAAAACGAGCCCGATAATAGTATACTACTAGATATGTGATGATGGTAGGTAGGCTATACATACGATATTTCATCGAGAAAAACATGTTTTTGTGTACATCAAGCCGAATCAACGAAAATTATGGACAAAGTGCATGATGGGTCTTGTGGTCCACACATGAATGAAATAACACTATCCAAAATTCGTATTTCTTGAAATATTTAGAACAAGAATGCATCACTTATGTAATTCTCCGTGATACCATTTGCACAATCTTCTACTGGGTCACATATGTACAAATAATAAATGTGTCAACAATAATGCGCCTACAGTTTTGTGTCATCTCAATATAGGACCAAAGAGTTTGTCGTTGTATTTAAGCACAACAAGACCAAATAATGATCACATAAATTAATATAATTAATTGACAAAGCATATCATGAATGTGAGGAATGAAAATTTAATGTGTGGTGATATTTTCATGTCATTTTTCAACTAATCATACTTGACTTTAGTGAGATCATACTTTAAACACAATTGTATAAAGTGTAATGAACTGAATAATACTTAATTTCTTATTAGAATAAAAAACTTCATAAATATCTATAAGATAACTAAACTGAAAGACAACCAAACTAAAAACTTCCACTGAAATTAAAGATCGTTGATCACTACGATGTTGGGTTTTGGGCTCATATTTTATTAGAGTTTATATATTGTAATGGGCTTTAAGCCTTTATTGGGCTTAAGAGTAGTAGTTTAGTTTTTTTTACTTTTGATGTACTCCTATAAATAGAGACATTGTAACCTAGGGTTACTTGGACTATTATTCCATGGAATATCAATAGAATGGACGACTCCCCGAGGATGCATGCATTGTTAGCCGAACCTCATTATATCTTGTGTTCTTTATTACTCTTTACCATTATATCTTTATATCTTCTTTTATCGTGTGTTTATATTAGATTTTTTGTCAACAAGTGGTATCAGAGCATGTTTTGAGAATATTTATCGTAATCTATTTGTGAAGATATGATAGAAATCTTAACCACCATTGAAGAAGTTGTTGCAAATTTGTGTTTTTGTTGAAGATTGTTGGCTATTTGAGAAAATAACATTGGTTACAAAAGAATTAGCCGCTGTGAAGATTTGAGTCGAAATCTTCAATTGCTAAGGAGATGTCAACTTTCGTTAAAATATTTCTTAGTTTTGGATGACACTCTCTTGAGAAGAAGACAATGAGTCTTTTGTTCTTCTCGAAGGCGCCAATGGGTGCAGGTGACGAAAAGTCGTCGTGTAGCCAGCGACACGAGAATGAAGAAGATGAGGTATATTCTTTGACTTATTTTAATTTGGGACATATGGTCTATTAAAATATAAAAAGAAAAATATATATCTCTATATATATTCCATTTATATCTCTATATATATTCCACATATATAGATATTATATTATGATATAATATAATATATAGAGAGGAGCCAATAATTTTTGAAGCGATCAACAACTAAGACTTTTTCAACTAATACTTTTTCTTTAAGTCCCGTTTGATTTCATCAAATAGGTTTAAGACCTATTTGATTCCAATTTTCACAAGTTAAATCTTGTTTGATTTTAATCAAATTCTTAAAATTTTGTATGCTTTGATCTTGGATTTGTATTTAGGCTTGTTTGACTTGAATTTCCCAAATATGGAGATTTTTAATTTATATTCTATGAGGTTTGATATTCGTCAATGGGGAGATTGAAAATTGAAGTTGAAAAAGGAGGTGGAGTGCTTATTCGATGTTGCAGATTGTGGAAGACAGTTGATGCAACATGTAAAGGTTTTCTTATTAAAGCGGGTGGCTTTAATGTTTGTTTGCAAGAGTTTGGTTTTGATATGTGTGTATAAGGGACATATTTGGATTTACATCAAACCTTGTGAGTAGGTTTTGATTGGAAATCCTAATAAGTGCTGGTGCGAAATTGTCAAGTGGGTATTGATGCCTCAAGGGTTCTACCAAGAATGCTAATTTCTAAGGTATGAGTTGAGGGTGCACTAAACATATATATGGTTTGTTAGATTTTTTCTATGCAAGATTTGGCTAGAAGAATGTGGAGAACAAACGATATATCTTCATGCTTGTTGAAAATTAGTTGGAGGTTTATTATAACTGATTGTTGTCTTGGCATACATGAGTGACATTATTTTACTATGTCGAGGGCTTTGAATTGAAGAAATTCTTGGCTAAAATAAGTTTGAAGAGATTTTTATTTGAAAAAGGGTTATTGAAGAAGTCAAAATTAAAAGAGAGGTAAAGAGAAAATCTAGCAACAGATTTTCGCCTACAGCCGCACAGAGTTCAACAAACTGACGATCAGAGATTAAAACCGAGTCCGATTGTGCTTGGATATTATCGAGAGGGTTGGTAACTCATTCATCTACATTTTCAATGGTCAGATCAAAGTTTGGACATCTCGAAATTTGTTTTTCTGGGGCTTAAAGTGTCTGCCTAATTTTAGTTTTATTTGACTTTCTTGGGACCAAAAAGTTTGTATCTTTTTGGTTATGACCTTTTATCTTATTGGAAGAGTTAATCAAGATGAAGACGATGGTCAGATTATGTACTTTACACTTGACAAAAACATGATTGAGTATGGAAAGTTATTATCAAAATGGTGTTTACCGATGACAACATTGTCGACATGTTGATAGGGATATCCTTCGGGCTAAATTGCAAGATTGCATTAAGTTGGAGAGTGATTAAGGATTGACACAATTCCAGTTAACACACAATATGAATGAAAGACTAGAAAGAGGAAGACTAATTAAAGACACATATAAGTTGAGGTGGAGACATCTTAAGAGCAACTCTCAAACGAATCAAGAAGAAGTCGTTATATTATCTTCTAATGTGAGAAGATAAATAAAAACCTTGAGTGTGATTCCTAGTCATGAAATAGGGGCTAGATGAGAGACTTGGTTTATTCGAAGGTGATACTTTTGTTACTTCTTTTAATCTATCTTAATTGTCTATACATTGTGAATCATAGATTAGATGATTGATACCTTGAATGAGATTTCTAGTCATGAAAAAGGGGCTAGATGAGAGGTTCGATCAATTCAAATGGAAGGATATTCGATTTCTTTTTGAGAAACTATAGATGATCATTTGAAGGATTGGTGAAGACAATTGAAGAGAGATAGTGAATCTTGAAATAATATTTTTGGATTGCTAGGCGTTTTTGGATTCAAGAAATTAGTAGATTGCAAGCTAAATTGTTCAAGGAGGAGTACGAGGTTCAAGTTGGTTGTGTATGCAACGTTCAAGGCAAGATGGGTGACAAATACTTTGTCAGATTTTGAGCTTAATAAAAGATATGACATGATAGCCTAATTTATTTGTTATGAAGTAGACGATAAAGGTTTGTCTTGGGTCTTCTCTCTTTCAATCGATATCTTATTTTGAGGAACTAGACGATGAAAGTTCGTTTTGAGTGTCCTTAGTTTTAAATAGATATCTGATTCTGAAAAAGTAGACGATAAAAGCTCGTCTTGGATCTATTCGATATTTTGGTTCAGTCGATTGTTGGACTTAAAAAATAACACTCAATTTGTGGCAAACAAAGGTAAAGATTATTTTGACATAATAAAGACTTGTTAATTCTAGTTCCCACATATATCAACGAGTATGAACAAATATTGAGAAGAGTTGTTGAATGTCTCTCGTCGTTGAAATAACGTGGTTACCCAAATTTATTTTGTGTTGTAAACTCTATGATTTTATATTCTAAGGGCTTTTGATTGGAAGTGCGGGTATAATGATTTATCTCGTGAATGACTCGAGCAGTGAAAATTGATGTGTGGCTCATAACTTTTTGATAGCACGATATACGTGATGATGGAAATTGATATTCTTCCAAGGGCTCTTAAGTGGAAGTGGAGGTACGAAAAAATTATCTCATGAATGGCTCGAGCAAAGGTGAAGATTGAAGTGTTGAACCCACTTATTTCTTGATGGCTTAATTTTTGTCAAGGTGAAGATTGATGGGTACGACTCGTGTATTTTCTAAGGGACGTGAAATTCGTCAAGGTGGAGATAGTTGAAATTTGTCAATTTCATCACATGTCAATATGCGCAGTATTCGTCCAAGGTGGAGATTGTTGAATTTATAATTTATTCATCACATCTCAATAAGCGTGGTATTCGTCCAAGGTGGAGATTATTGGGTTTTGGGCTCGTATTTTGTTAGAGTTTATATATTGTAATGAGTTTTAAGCCTTTATTGGGAGCTTAAGAGTAGTAGTTTAGTCTTTTGTCTTTTGATGTACTCATATAAATAAAGACATTGTAACATAGGGTTACATGGACCATTATTTCATGGAATATCAATAGAATGGACGACTCCTTAAGGATGTAGGCATTGTTGGCCGAACCTCGTTATATCTTGTATTCTTTATTACTCTTTACCACTATATCTTTATATCTTTTTTTTATCGTGTGTTTAAATTAGATATTTTCTTAACATACGACACTCATACGATCAATATTCTCGTGAAAGTTATTAGGCGATAAATCCATTGTCAAGGGGTTCATAACCATATAGTTTGTATATAAATATTTTATAGAAATCTATTCACTTGTAATGAACTGCATATACATGAAAGATCGTTTTATCCCTCTACACACTCTTTCACTAGCAAGGGTGACAGTCTCTTTTTTGAGGCTTATATTATTCTCGTTCATCTTTGTGAAAATTTCTTCTATTTTTCTGATAGGCTCACCTCTTAGGTCGTGATCCATCTGAAATCGTTACAAACACTACTAATACTCTCAATCATCTAGTTGACGGACGATCCATTCTCGTTGTTCAGGAGGCACATTTAAAATCACATTTTGTTTGAACATAATTGTGTTGATTTTAGTTCCATATATAGACACTCTTTTGAGTGATTAGTCCTAATAAAATTTGAACTAGTCTCGTAAATATCTGACTAAATACTAACTTTAGTAGACATTATTAATTGGAGATGCTTTAGACAATATTTGAACTTTTCTATTAATGAATGTTCTCCTTTAGACACTTCCTCAGTGTTTTCCTCCACATACATTTGTTTCAAATTAACCTTCTCACCAATAGTTTTCATATTTTTTTTCCAATAGGGACTGCCTTTTTTAATGACAGTTCATATGTGAATGTTCAAATGTATCACAAATTTTCAACTGTTAGGCTTATATGGATATTGAACATAAATAATACATCTTTCCAATTTTTAAGTTGTTTAGGATAAATTTCAAATGAGAGTTGACTTTGTGGATTAATCTCAATCATTATTTTTGCAAAATTTAATCTCTTGTTCTTCCTCTCTAATTTGATATAAACACAAAGGCTTCCCTATACCTGCAATCACCTTAATTCCTTTAGGAGTCATAAGATATGGTGGGCTATTCTTGTAAGTAAATCCAAATAGACAATTTATATTTTTTTTTTTTCAATTCCATTAACTCATCCTAGTGAGTGTTGTAGAACCATCACAAGATCCCTTATCTGTGTAATTCCCCCTTTTCTATGATAATTGGTGTATCATTACTTTCTTTGAACTTTAAAAATAAAACCCATTAACATTTTTTAATTAAAACCTCTTCGAACCCTAATTTTTCACATCTGTTAATTAGATTAGTCCTAATCACATTATAGGGAGCTTTTCTACTACCCAAAGTGTATATCCCACAATTATTTTCTTAATTTCTTTTATACACTCATTTTCAACTTCTTCCTGAATAACAAATTCAAATGGTTTTACAAGCATAACATATTCTTGATTAAAACTACTCAATGAAATTTTACTTTTTTCATAACCTTTGCCATTAAGTACATTAGCCCATGTCCTTTGATTATTAGTAGGGAATGTTGGTTGTTTGCTTTGATTAAAATTAGCCCTGTTATTTTGACTAATAGTTTTAGGTTTAAGTCTATCCAAGATCTTATTCCCCCAAGAAAGTAAATCTTCCACTCTTTACTATATTTCTAAGATCACACACTACATGATTTAAGTCTTCTATACATCTTATTATTTTTCAGACTTAATGATATCATTGCATTTTCTACTTTTAACTTAGACAGAAAGAGATTTCCATATAATTAATTTTCAAATAATGCTTTTTTTTCCATCCCAAATCCTTTATGGTTTTACCATTTATCTCTTTGTTGTCATTAACATCTCCATTGCTAAAGGCGCGCAGCAACGCAGCATTCGGATACAACTTTTTATATGGATTCTCTTCTATTTGAATTTCCTACATTGGTCCAGATTATCAAACCCTTTTATATTAGGATCTATATATGTCACGTCCCAAACCTAAATTCATATGTTTGAACGTGCAGTCGCCGCATGTTATACACTTAATTTTGATAATAAATGCTAGGCCGAAAGAAGATCATTCATTTATATTCATAAATACCAATACAATAGTAACATAATCTCACAATGTTCTCAAAAGATGCTAATGATACCATATATTCTTCTAGGCTATTAATTCTTTCAAAACATCATATCATTGTTTTAAAATTAGACTTCTGAACAAAATACAGAATACAAAGTGTAGAATATAGATGACTTCATCAATAGTACCTATATATAAGTACTTAAATATATATATATATATATAAAAGTACTTTATATATATATATATATATGCTTCAGTCACTTTGATCCTTCTAGACTATTCCAGATCTTTTTCTGAAAAGAATTCATCCAATTGGAATGAGCTAAACGCGCTTAGTAGAAAATAACATTTATTTAATAGCTAAATTATGTTACATATATTATGATGAAGAAGACAATATATGCATCAGGTAAGATATACATTTGAAATTCTATTCTAAAACTCAAATAGAAATCCTCTTTTCTCCATTTTCTTTAACAACAACATACACATAAATACAATTTATCATGAATTAGGACTCAAGATTAGTTCTATAAAATTAACTTCATTATTCTGAAAATTTATCTTTAATACTTTAACAATCAACTTAACATCACAAGATTCATACATATTCATTTATTACCTTAGCAACATAAAACTCATAATGATCCATATGTTAGCATTATGCCTCAAAGACCTTAAGTTAGCATAATGGAAAAACCCTTAGAATTCAAATGTTAGTGTAATGACATAACCCTTCAAGTTCAAATGTTAGCAGAGTGGTCTAAGTCCTTACAGATTGTTAGCATAATGGCGCAATACCCTTCAAATTCAAATCATTTCAGCACAACCACATATACATAGTAATAAATAAATTCTTCACATATAGTCATGAATGTCTTCAAATAATCTTAACATTCATATTTCGAATAACTCATATCATCAAATGTCTCAAATATCTTTAATTACCTCAAGCATTCATGTTTCATGTAAGTTATATCCTCAAATATCTTTCACTATTTCAAACATTTCAAACATGCATATTTCTCTTCAAATATAGTCCTTATACAATCGTAAATCTACAGCGTCTTCAACTATTCCTAACATTTATATTTAATCTAAATCATATCATCATATATCTTCATATTTGCTAACTCTATTTTATAATTTCTTCATCATTTCGTCTCTCCTATTTAATGCCTAAACACAAAACATATATTCCTTTATTAATACCTATCACTACTTACTTATTTAAGACTTCCTAATGTATTTTTAGTCCCCTTTAATCACATATCATTAACATCGATCAGAAGATAATGTAGTTTAATTAATATATATTATTTTATATCTTTTTTTTTTTTATTATTACAATATACCCCCTTATACAAAGACAATTCTATAAAACTCAATGAAGAATATTTTGTCTGAGTTACAGTAATATATTTTATATTATAGCAACTAAGATTAACCAAGGTTCTATAGCATGTAACTATCTAAGATTATAGCCACTTTATAATCAATCAGAAATCAATAATTGTACAATCGATGACCAAAGCTAAAACAAAAAAACACAGGAAAAACCAAATGGAGGAGAAAACAGTGCAGAAGTATATCACTATAATAAAGGCCTTGCAACAATGATAACTAATACTCAACAATAAAGAGATCAATCAAGAAACAGAAAAGGTATTCAAGACCACCACATTAATATCAAGATTTATACAAAAAGTATCAACAAAAACAACTCTCATTCCACTCATAATTTTCAATAAATGCACCAAGAGAAATAATACAGAGAACTCTTCAATGAAAAGCATATGAAGAGTAGTTAAAGAAAATGCACAAAAAAAACTTGATTATTATTTTTTCTAACATTTATGAAGAAGATAAATAAAATATAAATCATTGGAAGTTGTCTTTGGGAACTACTATACAGCAAATACCACTTTGAATCACACTAAAAGAAGCTTTGATTCATGCTTATAAGCGCCTCGCTGATCACACTAGCATCCCAAGAAAGAGTCCGTACAATAATGTTATCTTTGAAATGTAACATTTAAATTCTTAATCCACTTATACTACCCTAAACTCTAAACCCTAAGTCACATTTATTTTTTATTATTTTTGTTAGTTCTTTGATTATTTATAGACTTTTTAAAGTCATTTAACATGTTATATTTTCATTACCACTTAATTACCTTTTAACAATTAGAAATCCATAATTGACATAAACATCATGTTTTACAAGAGAAAAAGATCAAACATAAACCAAATTTGACATACGACAATATTTAAGCCATCAAAAACGACAAAATACGTCAATAAAATGATTGCCTATCGACGGTATCATTATTGCATATGATTACGAAAAGGAAATGACACTATTAAAAAAACTCACAATAGAGTTCAAAATCAAATACCTCAAAAATCCAAATGGTGGAGATCAAAATTCAAAACAATGTACATTTCTTAGTTTAGCTTAATTGTAATTGTCAATTAAAAAAAGTTGTCCAAACATAAAAAAAATTCCTCACTTCTAAGTAAATGTTCACCTCCCAACTATGTTTCATATGTTCAAAACAATCAGTTCTTTCAAAATAATTCTAAACGTAAAAAGTTTGATATGGGTCACTCAGCTCAGCTTGATACAAACATTAAGCTTTCAACCACTCCAATGGCATCCAAGCTGAACCTTCAAAAACCTTCACCCACCCCCATTTCTTCGAAGTATAAACTGGGTATTTCAACCGGGCCCTTCCTCAACCCAACATATTTGAACTGTTAAAACACAAACATTTTGAGTTACATTCAGATGTTTGCTTCCAATTAATAAAGAGTCCAAAGACAGCGGCAAGTATAAGACCATTACCTTATGCTGCAAGTATTTATCTCTTATTGCTACATAAGAGCCTCCTCTTTTACCTAAGTGCAACTCGTGTATAAGGACAACACATTCTTTTAAATCAGAAGCTTTGTATCCTGAATACACTTCAAGGTTTGAATTCTGTATATAATAGTATGATTTGGAGGAGTTAGTTCATGATAACAAATTTAGCAAAATTCAGTCAACAATCAATAATAACTATGTGCTAAAAATATAAATTTTCACACAGTATAAGCTTGGAAATTGATGGTTGATTTTAGAGAGCTACTTACCCATGGATGTTTATCAGGATGGGTTATAAACCTCGAAAGGAATACAACAGAAGAAGCAATCATAGATGGTAAAAACTTCAAACAACAGTAGTCCAATAAGCTCAACTCTGCCAAGTAGCATCCCAATAACTCAAACTTCGAATTTGGATACTGCATAATACAAATGTACAACTATTAGTTTCCTTTCACAAAGGGTTAATTGGTAATAATCAAATTGAAAATACTATTGCTTGTTGAGAAAATTGATTATTAGGATCAAAAGAATAACTATTTTGATATTTTACAAATATTATATAAGTGTTGAAGTATTTAGATAATTCACATCAAAATAGGCTTAGAGAGAGACTTACTTTGCAATATTTCTCTTCAGAAATCCTGGCGAATCTTCTGTAAATGGCAACAAGTAAAAGAAGCAGAAATAATGAGCCTCATCAAACGTTATATCCAGGTAAATGATTTAAGGTAAATGGGAGAATATTCAACTTGGTACCTCAAGAATGTCAGAATGGTTGGATTGCTCACTTCAAATTTAAGTGACTTGAGAATATCCGCTTCCATCTTCACCACATCTTCATTTGTGCAAGTGAAGTCTGAGATGTAACACATGTCATCAACTGATGGAGGATCAGACTCTTCAAACTTTCTGCTTAAGAAGGAACAGTCTAAGCATCAGATATTGAATGTTTAATTTTTCAAATAGTCACATAACAAGAATGTGTCTTACGATGCAATGAGCATAGAAGAAACACCAAGCAACTGTAGCCTCTGCCTATTGATATGATTAATAGACAAGAATCTGTCAATGTAACTGACTGTCAGAAAAAGTGTGTCAGATTGAATCTTGTATTCTCCTGCCACCTCAACCAACCAATCCACCAAAATCCCTCTCATGTTTGCAGTCACATCTGTTTGTATCTTCTCCATATAATCTTGCAATGGCCTTCTCTTTGCCTCTTTCTAAATAAACAAACAAATCCCATATTCAATATACAATAAAGAAATCAATCAGCAAGCACTAAACCCTTACAGAATAAATAGGAAATGAGAAGTAAGTCAGTCCAACTAACCTCCATGTTATGATGATAATCGTAGATATCATCTGCATAACCATTGCAGATATTAGAATCATCAAACTTCGCTTCAATGTATCCGCCCTTCGTTCTGCATTTTAGCTTTGGAATCTCCGTATCCAGATCCTTAGTCGAAGGAATGCTCATATTAGAAATCTCAATGTGGGTGTTTCTCTTCTTGTCGGGGGATTGCAGATCAGAATCATCTCCGACCATTGCGTCAGCTGTCCTCTTCTTCGCCCGATGGGTAACCCTCAATGAGATTTCTTCTTCCGTCATACCTTCCATCTCTCACTCCCCGACTATATGATTCTTAGAAAGAGATAGACAAGAAGAGAGAGAAAGGTGAGCGAAAATGAAGGAGACAGGGAGTAAGAGCAGCCGCCGTCATGAATACATATTTGAAATGTTTTTGATTGGCGCTTCAAATGAAAATTGTTTTACACACGTGTTTACAAATGGCGCTTGAAAATTGTTTGCTGCAAAACTACGAAGCTAGAGAATTGAGAATTTGTCCGTGTTTTTTTGTTTCTCTAAATAATTTTTTTAATATTAAAATTTTATAATTAATTATTTTTAAATATATAATATTATTCATTATAAACTTATTATGTACTTGTTTTACAAAACAAAATGATTATAAATTCTCATTAAGTAATATTTCAATTTGACAATCATTTTTTTATAAATTAAAATACTAGTAATTTTGATTTAAAATTCTTATGTAAACAAAAAAAAACAATTATACAAAGTTCTATACTTCAATAAGGAATTTGATTTGATTAATTATATCTATATATTTCTAAAACGTGAAACACAAGATATGTTTGATTATTAGTATCTATTATTTTTATTACGATTATTACTATGTATAATAAAATTTATAGCACGTAAATGTTAATAAACAATCTTTCCATGAATAATATGATAAATCAAATAAATTTATGAACTATAATAAAAACTATCATAAAATGCAAATACAATTTAGTTTGGAATATATATAAGAATAGACAATGGAACAATTACAACATAATTTGCAAATTAACCTATTAATTTAAACTTGTGTTCGATAAGGCAACGTTAAAATATTTACAGATAAAACACTATCTCAACCTATTGATATAATGGTGTTATAATTCATTCTAAATAAGGAGACTCAAAGGACAAACAATTTATAACGTTAAACATGTAGACGTGAGAATCTGCGAGTGATTGTTTTGCTAAAATTATTGTTGTTGTAAATAATAAAATGAGAGTTACTAATGAAAGACTGAAAATGTTGTAGTTAATGAAAAACAATTAAGATATATAACATTTAGATTTCATTATTTGTATGCTCAACTAAGTAAAATAGTACTACTTACTCATAAACAAATAGTGACCAGTGTAATGTATTTAAACAAATATCATGTTTATGGTAAATCTTCTTACTAAATTTATAAATAGTTCTACTCAATGACACTTTAATGTAGTAAATAGAATATTAAAGTATTTAAAAGGAATAATGGACATTGATGTATTTTTACAAGTCTAGAGGTCAGCAAAATTTAAATGTTTATACTGTAGTGATTATTACATGGAATATAAGTGATACCAAAATTACTTCTATATGCTTTTGTGCTTTATGTCAGAATACTATTTTGGTATTCCCAAAAGATAGTCAGGAGTGTTTTTGTTGCATAATGTGCTTGTTAGAAGTATGTCTAAGTAGGATTTTCAATAAGTAAAATATGTTCATGATAGTGTTATCGATGAATGAGGTAGAAATTAGAGTTAGATGACTTAAATTTACGATATATATATATATATATATATATATATATATATATATATATATATATATATATATATATATATATATATATATATATATATATATATATATATCAGTTGGAATAGGAAGGTGACGGTGTCTCCGATAAGCAAGGGTACGACATTGGTATTCTGCTGATCAATTATTGTGGTACATACAATCCAACTTCTATTAAGCTCGACTATTCTGTCACAAATAATGAAGATGAATATGAGGCGTGTTTATCCGGGATCAATTTGACATATAAAAGGGTACTCGAAAGCTAGAAGTAATAGTGGAATCGAACCTAGTAATTTCTCGAGCGAGTGAAGGATGGAAAGTGAAATGTGAGAATTTGAAGCCATACCATAATTTTCTCATGAAGCTCAGTGGCAAATTGGTAAATATAATATTTGTACATTCTTTGAGAAGCCATTATAGATTTGCACAAATCAAACCTTTTAGGATTCAACAAAGGCACAATTGAGCATAGGAGAAATGAATAGTTTCCAAAATGGATGTAGTTGACAAACCGTGATACCATTGCAAAGTTACATGAAGGGAGGGGAATACCCGTCTTACTTCGGAAAGAAAGAAAAACGAGCCCGATAATAGTATACTACTAGATATGTGATGATGGTAGGTAGGCTATACATACGATATTTCATCGAGAAAAACATGTTTTTGTGTACATCAAGCCGAATCAACGAAAATTATGGACAAAGTGCATGATGGGTCTTGTGGTCCACACATGAATGAAATAACACTATCCAAAATTCGTATTTCTTGAAATATTTAGAACAAGAATGCATCACTTATGTAATTCTCCGTGATACCATTTGCACAATCTTCTACTGGGTCACATATGTACAAATAATAAATGTGTCAACAATAATGCGCCTACAGTTTTGTGTCATCTCAATATAGGACCAAAGAGTTTGTCGTTGTATTTAAGCACAACAAGACCAAATAATGATCACATAAATTAATATAATTAATTGACAAAGCATATCATGAATGTGAGGAATGAAAATTTAATGTGTGGTGATATTTTCATGTCATTTTTCAACTAATCATACTTGACTTTAGTGAGATCATACTTTAAACACAATTGTATAAAGTGTAATGAACTGAATAATACTTAATTTCTTATTAGAATAAAAAACTTCATAAATATCTATAAGATAACTAAACTGAAAGACAACCAAACTAAAAACTTCCACTGAAATTAAAGATCGTTGATCACTACGATGTTGGGTTTTGGGCTCATATTTTATTAGAGTTTATATATTGTAATGGGCTTTAAGCCTTTATTGGGCTTAAGAGTAGTAGTTTAGTTTTTTTTACTTTTGATGTACTCCTATAAATAGAGACATTGTAACCTAGGGTTACTTGGACTATTATTCCATGGAATATCAATAGAATGGACGACTCCCCGAGGATGCATGCATTGTTAGCCGAACCTCATTATATCTTGTGTTCTTTATTACTCTTTACCATTATATCTTTATATCTTCTTTTATCGTGTGTTTATATTAGATTTTTTGTCAACAAGTGGTATCAGAGCATGTTTTGAGAATATTTATCGTAATCTATTTGTGAAGATATGATAGAAATCTTAACCACCATTGAAGAAGTTGTTGCAAATTTGTGTTTTTGTTGAAGATTGTTGGCTATTTGAGAAAATAACATTGGTTACAAAAGAATTAGCCGCTGTGAAGATTTGAGTCGAAATCTTCAATTGCTAAGGAGATGTCAACTTTCGTTAAAATATTTCTTAGTTTTGGATGACACTCTCTTGAGAAGAAGACAATGAGTCTTTTGTTCTTCTCGAAGGCGCCAATGGGTGCAGGTGACGAAAAGTCGTCGTGTAGCCAGCGACACGAGAATGAAGAAGATGAGGTATATTCTTTGACTTATTTTAATTTGGGACATATGGTCTATTAAAATATAAAAAGAAAAATATATATCTCTATATATATTCCATTTATATCTCTATATATATTCCACATATATAGATATTATATTATGATATAATATAATATATAGAGAGGAGCCAATAATTTTTGAAGCGATCAACAACTAAGACTTTTTCAACTAATACTTTTTCTTTAAGTCCCGTTTGATTTCATCAAATAGGTTTAAGACCTATTTGATTCCAATTTTCACAAGTTAAATCTTGTTTGATTTTAATCAAATTCTTAAAATTTTGTATGCTTTGATCTTGGATTTGTATTTAGGCTTGTTTGACTTGAATTTCCCAAATATGGAGATTTTTAATTTATATTCTATGAGGTTTGATATTCGTCAATGGGGAGATTGAAAATTGAAGTTGAAAAAGGAGGTGGAGTGCTTATTCGATGTTGCAGATTGTGGAAGACAGTTGATGCAACATGTAAAGGTTTTCTTATTAAAGCGGGTGGCTTTAATGTTTGTTTGCAAGAGTTTGGTTTTGATATGTGTGTATAAGGGACATATTTGGATTTACATCAAACCTTGTGAGTAGGTTTTGATTGGAAATCCTAATAAGTGCTGGTGCGAAATTGTCAAGTGGGTATTGATGCCTCAAGGGTTCTACCAAGAATGCTAATTTCTAAGGTATGAGTTGAGGGTGCACTAAACATATATATGGTTTGTTAGATTTTTTCTATGCAAGATTTGGCTAGAAGAATGTGGAGAACAAACGATATATCTTCATGCTTGTTGAAAATTAGTTGGAGGTTTATTATAACTGATTGTTGTCTTGGCATACATGAGTGACATTATTTTACTATGTCGAGGGCTTTGAATTGAAGAAATTCTTGGCTAAAATAAGTTTGAAGAGATTTTTATTTGAAAAAGGGTTATTGAAGAAGTCAAAATTAAAAGAGAGGTAAAGAGAAAATCTAGCAACAGATTTTCGCCTACAGCCGCACAGAGTTCAACAAACTGACGATCAGAGATTAAAACCGAGTCCGATTGTGCTTGGATATTATCGAGAGGGTTGGTAACTCATTCATCTACATTTTCAATGGTCAGATCAAAGTTTGGACATCTCGAAATTTGTTTTTCTGGGGCTTAAAGTGTCTGCCTAATTTTAGTTTTATTTGACTTTCTTGGGACCAAAAAGTTTGTATCTTTTTGGTTATGACCTTTTATCTTATTGGAAGAGTTAATCAAGATGAAGACGATGGTCAGATTATGTACTTTACACTTGACAAAAACATGATTGAGTATGGAAAGTTATTATCAAAATGGTGTTTACCGATGACAACATTGTCGACATGTTGATAGGGATATCCTTCGGGCTAAATTGCAAGATTGCATTAAGTTGGAGAGTGATTAAGGATTGACACAATTCCAGTTAACACACAATATGAATGAAAGACTAGAAAGAGGAAGACTAATTAAAGACACATATAAGTTGAGGTGGAGACATCTTAAGAGCAACTCTCAAACGAATCAAGAAGAAGTCGTTATATTATCTTCTAATGTGAGAAGATAAATAAAAACCTTGAGTGTGATTCCTAGTCATGAAATAGGGGCTAGATGAGAGACTTGGTTTATTCGAAGGTGATACTTTTGTTACTTCTTTTAATCTATCTTAATTGTCTATACATTGTGAATCATAGATTAGATGATTGATACCTTGAATGAGATTTCTAGTCATGAAAAAGGGGCTAGATGAGAGGTTCGATCAATTCAAATGGAAGGATATTCGATTTCTTTTTGAGAAACTATAGATGATCATTTGAAGGATTGGTGAAGACAATTGAAGAGAGATAGTGAATCTTGAAATAATATTTTTGGATTGCTAGGCGTTTTTGGATTCAAGAAATTAGTAGATTGCAAGCTAAATTGTTCAAGGAGGAGTACGAGGTTCAAGTTGGTTGTGTATGCAACGTTCAAGGCAAGATGGGTGACAAATACTTTGTCAGATTTTGAGCTTAATAAAAGATATGACATGATAGCCTAATTTATTTGTTATGAAGTAGACGATAAAGGTTTGTCTTGGGTCTTCTCTCTTTCAATCGATATCTTATTTTGAGGAACTAGACGATGAAAGTTCGTTTTGAGTGTCCTTAGTTTTAAATAGATATCTGATTCTGAAAAAGTAGACGATAAAAGCTCGTCTTGGATCTATTCGATATTTTGGTTCAGTCGATTGTTGGACTTAAAAAATAACACTCAATTTGTGGCAAACAAAGGTAAAGATTATTTTGACATAATAAAGACTTGTTAATTCTAGTTCCCACATATATCAACGAGTATGAACAAATATTGAGAAGAGTTGTTGAATGTCTCTCGTCGTTGAAATAACGTGGTTACCCAAATTTATTTTGTGTTGTAAACTCTATGATTTTATATTCTAAGGGCTTTTGATTGGAAGTGCGGGTATAATGATTTATCTCGTGAATGACTCGAGCAGTGAAAATTGATGTGTGGCTCATAACTTTTTGATAGCACGATATACGTGATGATGGAAATTGATATTCTTCCAAGGGCTCTTAAGTGGAAGTGGAGGTACGAAAAAATTATCTCATGAATGGCTCGAGCAAAGGTGAAGATTGAAGTGTTGAACCCACTTATTTCTTGATGGCTTAATTTTTGTCAAGGTGAAGATTGATGGGTACGACTCGTGTATTTTCTAAGGGACGTGAAATTCGTCAAGGTGGAGATAGTTGAAATTTGTCAATTTCATCACATGTCAATATGCGCAGTATTCGTCCAAGGTGGAGATTGTTGAATTTATAATTTATTCATCACATCTCAATAAGCGTGGTATTCGTCCAAGGTGGAGATTATTGGGTTTTGGGCTCGTATTTTGTTAGAGTTTATATATTGTAATGAGTTTTTAAGCCTTTATTGTAATGAGTTTTAAGCCTGTATTGTTACGAGTCTATTAGACTGCACGTTTAACTCCACGAGTTAGACTGCACGTTTAACTCCACGAGTTAGACTGCACGTCTAATTACTCCAGTTAAACTGCACGTCTAACTCCGTGCATCTAATACCAAATCGGTCTAGTGAACCTCATTAGAACCAAGTTTAATGAAATCTGATTTCAATACACCTGTATCAAAAACAATTAGACGTATATATAATCCATTCATCATTTCATTATCAAAATTCCAATAGTCAAACTATTTCAAAACTTGGTCAAAATAATTTAACCCAACATAACGACCTAAACACTTGGGCACAGTTGGAGCTACAAAGGGCCAAGGTGCGAGACGTCTTCGAGGCAATAAAGGTTGCAGAAAGACTGATAGAGCTCAAACTGTCTGTGGACAGGCCAGAGTTCATCAGAGATGATGAGGAAGAAGGTGGGGGAGACCGCCCACAAGACCTGGAGAAAGGTGGGGAGACCGTCCATCTAAGAAGGGGTATGCACATAAAATCTCAGGGAGGCAAGCCGACGAATCAGATAAGCCAAGAGCCTGTTATATTTGTGGTACTCATAATCACATAAAGTTTATGTGCTCATTTAAGGGGGAAAACGTTGCAGCGGTTAAAGGATCTAAGTCCTCTAATGAGGAAGAAGAGACTCAAATAGGATCCTTAAGACTGCTCAATGCTGTGAGGGCTAGTATTGCAAAGCCGATCAAGGGAACAATGAGGGGCTCTTTGTTTGTGGAAGCTTGGATTGGGGGAAAGCGCATCAAGGAACTAGTGGACACAAGGGCTACGCACAACTTCATGCGAGAAGGAGTAGCCAAGGCATTAGGTCTGCGGATCATCCCAACAAGAAAGAAATCCCATATTCAATATATCCGCCCTTCGTTCTGCATAAACAAACAAATCCCATATTCAATATACAATAAAGAAATCAATCAGCAAGCACTAAACCCTTACAGAATAAATAGGAAATGAGAAGTAAGTCAGTCCAACTAACCTCCATGTTATGATGATAATCGTAGATATCATCTGCATAACCATTGCAGATATTAGAATCATCAAACTTCGCTTCAATGTATCCGCCCTTCGTTCTGCATTTTAGCTTTGGAATCTCCGTATCCAGATCCTTAGTCGAAGGAATGCTCATATTAGAAATCTCAATGTGGGTGTTTCTCTTCTTGTCGGGGGATTGCAGATCAGAATCATCTCCGACCATTGCGTCAGCTGTCCTCTTCTTCGCCCGATGGGTAACCCTCAATGAGATTTCTTCTTCCGTCATACCTTCCATCTCTCACTCCCCGACTATATGATTCTTAGAAAGAGATAGACAAGAAGAGAGAGAAAGGTGAGCGAAAATGAAGGAGACAGGGAGTAAGAGCAGCCGCCGTCATGAATACATATTTGAAATGTTTTTGATTGGCGCTTCAAATGAAAATTGTTTTACACACGTGTTTACAAATGGCGCTTGAAAATTGTTTGCTGCAAAAATATGAAGCTAGAGAATTGAGAATTTGTCCGTGTTTTTTTGTTTCTCTAAATAATTTTTTTAATATTAAAATTTTTTAATTAATTATTTTTAAATATATAATATTATTCATTATAAACTTATTGTGTACTTGTTTTACAAAACAAAATGATCATAAATTCTCATTAAGTAATATTTCAATTTGACAATCATTTTTTTATAAATTAAAATACTAGTAATTTTGATTTAAAATTCTTATGTAAACAAAAAAAAAACATTTATACAAAGTTCTATACTTCAATAAGGAATTTGATTTGGTTAATTATATCTATATATTTCTAAAACGTGAAACACAAGATATGTTTGATTATTAGTATCTATTATTTTTATTACTGTTATTACTATGTATAATAAAATTTATAGCACGTAAATGTTAATAAACAATCTTTCCATAAATATTATGATAAATCAAATAAATTTATGAACTATAATAAAAACTATCATAAAATGCAAATACAATTTAGTTTGGAATATATAAGAATAGACAATGGAACAATTACAACATAATTTGCAAATTAACCTATTAATTTAAACTTGTGTTCGATTTGTCCTACATAATTTATGAGCAAACTTATTTGAGTTTATACAATACGTGGGTTACACGCTACTTCATTGACATGAGAAATATCAAAATAGTGACATTCAAATTATTGTTTGCAAAAAGAAATGAATATAACTTTGGTAATGTAGACCAAGGCTATTAAAATCTCGAATTGAATCTTAAAATCTTACTATTTTACGATTTTACATTAGGTTAACGAGTCTAATTTTAAGTAAACTTTTAAATTGGTAAAATCTTACGATTTTAAATTTACCATAATAAGATTTTACGATTTTACGAGTTTATAAATAATTTCGATTTTACGATTCTATACGATTTTACGTTTAAAAAACAAATTTATATTTAAAAATTAAAAAATAAAGTTATTATTTTTTAAAATAAATTATTTAATATAATTTATTTTGTAATTGTAATTTTTTTATAGTGTTATTTACATATTATTATTTTTTTAATTAATTTTATATTTAAATATATAAATTTTTAAAATTAGTTAGGTATAAAATACTTAATTATATATAAATAATAATAATATTTAACTATTATTTTTTTAAATTAAACTTTTACGATTTCAAGTAACTCGAGTTTACAACTGACCAATAATTTTACGTAAACTCTCGATTTTGACTACCACTCCATTTTGAAAGTCTTTACATAATTTTAGTTTAAAACTATAAATTTATTAAAATATAACACAATTCTAGTTGACTATTAGATGCCGTCAAGATTTATGTTTTATTAAGGATGAAGATACACATTTATTGTAAATGTTTTTAAGGTTAATTTTTTTAACTAAATATGTAAAATGTATTTCCTTTAAAAACAGTTCAAAACACTTTTAATTAAGTGATTAATTACACTTCTACTTCTAGATGTGTGACATTTTTGACTTCTAGTTGAGTTAATTAATTATTGTGTAGAGTAAATTTTTTTAAACATTCATATTGAAGTTGAATGATTATCACTAGTGTATGTTCATAAAACTCAAATCAGATCTTCTGCTACTAAATAGGGTGTTCCTCTATTGCGGACCAATCACAATTCAAAAGCATTATTATATTAATAAATCAAAACTGAGTTGAAAAGAAGAGAGAATCCGGAACCCGAATTTCATTCCGAGTTTACCCCAAACGCCGTTAAACGGAATGTAGAGAGTCGCTATGGAGCGGAGCTTCATTCGCCTAGACGCCATGTAAAACGGAATGTAGAGAGTCGCTATGGAGCGAAGCTTCCTTCGCCCATACCCCATGTAAAATGGAATGTACAAATACGGTATCGAGCGAAGATTACTTCACCCAAGAGCCATGTAAAACAAAATGTAGAGATACAATATTTAGCGAAGCTTCCTTCGCCCATGAGCCATGTAAAACGGAATGAACGAGACACTTTTAAGTGAAGCATACTTCGCTTCAATTATTTTATATATCTAGAGTTTCATGTAAAACCTCTAACACATCCATGTAAAGACCTATTAACATTCATGTAAAAATATTTATTCATTGATGTATGTAAAACATAATGAAGAGACGCTTTTTCAGTGAAGCATATTTCGCTTCAATTAGTATATATATGCCTAGAGGTTCATATAAAACCTCCAACACATCCATGTAAAGATCTTTTAACGTTCATGTAAAAACATTTATTCATTTATGTATGTAAAGCCATTGGAGAATTAAAAAAGTCTGCTAACTAGTAAAGTTATCTTCGTTTCTGATTTTACAAGCGCAATCTAGTGAAGTTGTCTTCGATTATGAATTTACAAGCTCAACCTAGTGAAGCTATTTTCGTTTATGAATTTAAAAACTCTTCCTAATGAAGCAATCTTCGTTTATGAATTCAAAAACGCAACATAGTGAAGCTAGATTCGTTTATGAATTTAAAAACGCAACCTAGTGAAACTAGGTTCGTTTATGAAATTAAAAATGCAACCTAGTGAAGCTAGTTTCGTTTATGAATTTAAAAACGCAACCTAGTGAAGCTATCTTCGTTAATGTTATAATTTCTGTGAAGTTAAAATCACTTAATGAAGGATTAAAACAAATTTTCCCACTACAATCCCACTATTCATTTTCATAAGAAACTGTTCACATTCTCTCTCTCTCAAATTTTGAAACCCTATAGTATTCTTCTATTCTACAAATATTTCTTGTGAAAATGTTAGAAAATGAAGGCAACAACATGCAAGTGGATACTTCAAACTCCCGAGAGATTGTCTTGACGGTTTGTAACATTATAAACGAAATTGCCCCCAATCCTGTATCCAATTACAACGCCGACGATAAATCGAAGAGGTATGTTATTTTGATTCATATTGTGTTTCTAGTTTTTTCATTACTATTACACCCGTTTATTGTAAAATACTATTTTTTTTCTTTCACTAAAAATTATGTGTTATAGGATTATTACGAATCAATATGAATGGAAGAGGAAGAGGAATACGAAGACGAAATCATCGACTGATGAATTAATTTCTATTGTTGTTGTAGAAGCTACTGATACTGCTACAGCTACACCTGTCGATGAAGAATTACCACCTCCCTCAAAAACCAAAACCATCAATAAAAGGAAAGTAGTATTTCTAATAAGATCATCCTCTCCTGACCTTTTTAACATGCTTCCTAAATTGAGTGTAGAACAGAAAGAAGTTGTGAAGGAAATTGGGTTTGGTTCTCTTTTTACATTAGGTGTCTCTAATTGCCCTGTTCTTTTTTCGAAACACGTAGTCAGAAGTTTCAACATCGAGAAGAGTTCTCTAGTATGGACCAACGGTGATGAGATCTTTATCGATGAAGACCTTGTCCAGTCTGTGCTGAACCTCCCAAGAGGGCCAATCAACATAGTTGAGTTCACTAGGCAGACAAGAATAATGACCCTGACTATTTTAATTTCTTGAGGGCTTGGAAGGTCAGATGGAGTGTAAAAGAATCAACTTCAGCTCCCGAAACAAGTTCTATGATACCCAATATATTAAGTAACACAAGTGTAGACAATAATTTCAAAATCGACTTTGTTGTCTCAAGTTTTTTATGTCCAGTTCAAAATTTACGAGCCAGGTAAACATTTTTTCAAATCTATTATATATCTATGTGTATTTGTGAATACTTATACATGTATTATATTAATTCAAGGTCAAAATTCTCAAATCCTTAATGAATTTTGATAACATAAAGAACCTAAACTGGTGCATATTCACACTAAAAGGATTGGTTGAAAGTGTCGCAAGATGACAAAAAAAAAGATAAAGAAAAAATAATCCATATTTTGATGGACCCATAACTTTTTTATTGGTAAATATTCTATTAACTAATAATTACTCTCTTGTATATGATTTATAGATATAAAATATTCACTAACATGTTTCCCTTTTCTTCAGATATGTTACCTAGATGGTGTTTTTGTCAATGATGTACGTCATCCTTATGAAAGGTCTTTTCCAATGATCTCTTGCTGGGATGACACCAAATTGTCAAAGATTACCATGTTAGAAGCTCGAGCAGGTGGTTTTGGACTAGGGAGGGCAAGGGCACGCCTAATAGAAAAAGAACCTGAAATTCCAATTAATTTATTGGAATTACCTAAAGACGATGAAAATGTATATTCATTGAAGAAATTGACTCACATTTGTCTATACTTTCATGTTTTTGAGACTAATAAAATATGTTGTTTATAATCTACGGATGTTAACATCCAAAGTCTCGCAAACCTTTAAAGATACGACACAACAACTGTTATACCTGTCAGGCGAGTTGGAGAAACGCAACATCGATCCTAAGCCTATTTTTGAGGTTGGTTTCCTAAACATAACAGAGTAAGAAGTTTTCATGAAACACTTGAAAGTGAATAATGCAGAGGGCGGTGTAAGTAGGGAAGATTCTCCAAAGGAGGCAGTTGGGGACACTTTAGAGAGTGCGGGCTTGAAAATGAATAGTCCCCTAGTTAAATACCCCTGTGAGGATTCAGATGCGGACAATGAAGATAGTCCAGCACACTCTGTTGAACATAATGATTAAGGTGAGGAAACTGAAGCTTGTGAAGCTTCTAAAGCTGATGAATCTTCTGAAGATGAAGATGAGGGGGGATGCATCAACATTAGAGACTATCCGAAGTGGAAGATCACGAAAATTATTATGCACCTTCGATCCCCCTAAATGCAATTCGTTGCAAAGAAGTTGGGAAAAATAACCAATAAGGAACAAAGATTGGCCGATTTTATATTTTGTGAAGACATTTGTTAGGATCTAGATCGCGGATGGCTGACCGGGGTCTGGCCGGTTAGCACTTTCTGACAACACTCAACGGTTGACATTAATCCGGTTAGAGATTAACACCGGTTTCAATACTACACAAACTGTCACAAACCCTTGAACCGAGTTCAAGTGCGGAAGTGGTTTGTTTCAGGTTGAAGCAACACACACACAAGATGAATAGAGATAGAATTTGGAGAATATCGGTTTGGAGATTAGGAGGTCGGTTTGAGGTTTAATGAATCGGTTAGAGTGATGTAAGTCGGTTAGGACAGTATGAGTCGGTTAGAAAGTAGAACCGGTAGAAAGTAAAGAACAAGACACAAGTTTTTATGGATGTTCGAAGATAAAGTTCCTACGTAACCCCTCTTCTCAAACCATGAGAAGGATATTCACTAAGGAATACTCAACCACAATACACAATCGAGACTTATTTACTGCTCGATAAACACTCTTACAATTCTCACAGAAATTGTAATCATACTTCAAATGCACACTTAAGACTTTAATCTTGTAGAAAGATAAACACAACTTCTAACTTTGGTTGTTGGAACTCTTAATTGTTAGAACTTGGAACTGTTGTGTCTGCTAGAACTCGTAACTGGGAACTGCATTTATTCCTTCTTTTATAGGTGAAATGTGCCAACGGTCACATTTCTTCAACAGATACCTTCAGGGTAATCCTTGAATCTGATTGGTTGAGCAGAAGTTCAACATTGCAGTACTTGCGGTTTAAGCTTCTAAGGCATGGAGCAGACCGACTTCATTTCTCTTTTACTTAATATGGCAACTGTCGGTTGGCCAGTTGCTTGCATCTAAAGAACTGCACCTTTGACTTGTACCAAAATGGTAATTGTTTCTTCAGGCAATCTTCTGCAGCCTTCAGAGTATCATCAGACTTGTATGAATATGGCAATGTCACAGTCTGATCCTTTGATATCATCTTCCGCAGATACTCAAAGTGTTCGTTTGCACCAATTTGTAGATTGTACTTAGTTTGATAATCTTGACTTCTTTCTTTAAGTAGTCTCTTCGTCGGTTTTCGGTTGAATACTGCATTTCGGTTTAGGATGTCTACCGGTTGTTTATAGCTTCTAGTTAACCGGATAACTTCCGGTTTTATATAAATCCTCTGCTTCTTCTTCTAACCGATTTGATTATTTGACCGGTTAGATCTTTGACCGTTCAAAGTTCTTAACCATTCAAAGTTCTTAACCGTTCAAGGTTCTTGACCGTTCCTGCATAGGAAATTTGTTTTTGTTAAGTTCTTATTTTAACCGGTCAATTTTATCTAACAATTTCTCCCTTTTTGATTATTTTATTTAAAATATTCAAAATCATGTAAGAAGTAAGAAGTAGGCCGGTTGTTTTAAAAGTGTGTTTGGCCAGATTTTTAAAAGAAACTTTAGAAAAAATTTTAGAAAAATTTGAGAAATTTTTTGTCTCTTTTTTTTTGAAAAAATTATCTTATCAATTTCTCCCTTTTTGATTATTTTATTTAAAATATTCAAAATCATGTAAGGAATGAAATGTAGGCCGGTTTCCAAAAATACTTTATATATATATAAATAAAAAATAAAGTTGACATAAAGAACAGATAAATGAAAGTATATTCCCTATTCTTGTCGTCTTTAGGCATATATCTCTTGAGATAGTGGGCCATCATCCCTTTTCCCGGATTGCACGGATCGCTGCCAAGTCCGGAGGAAGATGCTTGACCGCCTGAGGTGCCGGTGATTGGTGAAGCCTGTGCTAGTGAAGGGACCGATCTGAGTGGGAGCACATTAGCGCACCGCACTCTCTTTATTAGCGGTATAGTCTCGTCCCCAACTTCTTCAACTTCTGGTGAATCCCGGTTGATTGGAGGAGCATTGGTCGGTTCAGCAATGTTATCCAACAGTTGTCGAGTCCGTTTAGCCGCTGTCTTCTTGGTGGCCTTTCTCTTTTTGGTGACCGGTCTGGTTGAGGGAGCAGCCGGATTAGAGAGTTGATTTATTTCTTCTATTTCCTCCTCTATCAACTGTTGTTGGATTAGCCGAACCGCGTCCTCATTTTCTTGTACGGCTTATTCCGGTGCGGCATTTTGTACTACCTAAACGTGTTGGGCCAGGCTCGCATCCGCCTGTTCCCTTTCCTTCAGTATCCGCATATTTTCGTCTTCAGCTTCTTGAAGTTTTTGGGCCGCGATCTCATTCGCTTTCTCAAGTGCCTCGTCGGCCGCTAGCTTGGCCGCAACCATTTCCGCAAGCTGTTCGGAGACCGCTTTTAACGATGCTTCGGTCAGGGCATGCTTTTCTTCAAGCGCTATCATTCTTTGGAGTATCGAACCGGCCTGGATACCGGATTGATAATGACCCTCTTCAAGAGATGCCAACCTTTGATCAGTTGACGTAAGTTGTTGAGCGGTATGATTGTGACCCTCTTCAAGAGTCGTTATCCTTTGATCCGTTGAACCGAGCCGCTGGTCGGTTTGAGCAAGACCGTCCTCAAGAGTTGTGGTTCTATGTGTCGTTGAACTAATCAGTTGGTCGGTTAGGGCGTAATTTTCTTCAACGGTTGTAAGCCGTTGGATCGCAAAGTTGAGCATTTCACCGATAGACTTAATCAATCGGTGTGATGTTTTCACCCTTTCTTTCACTTTGGTTTTTTCCACGGGGTGATGGCATCTTGGAAAATTCCTCAATGTATGCCTTGAGATGGTCCTCGGTTAAGACAGGCGCCGACGATTTATCGGTTTATGGGGACCCGGGCTGATCGGGGAGCGGATTACCTATATCTGTTTCAAGTATGTTGACCGTGGAATCCGGTGGAGGAGGGGCATTCTTAGCTTCTTCCGGATTATGACCGACATTATATTTGGATCCTCCATTATCGTCAAGATGAGATCTTGAAAAATGCGAGACTTTTTGATGACCGACTTCCGATTCCAACCGCGTCATCTCAACGGTCAGCTCTTGTTCCTTAGACTTTAACATATCAAGCACTATCACATCGAGCTGGTTTTTATCCTCTTTAGGGGAAATTCTGTTCATGAATGTGAAGTATGTGGTCGGTGAGTTCTTTCAACCGAGCGTGCGTTTCAACCATCCTTCCTCTTCTAAGAGAGGTGACAACGCTCTTTGTCTTCGTAAGTTCGAACACCGTCCTCTCCATTCCCACTAGTTTATCCCATTTTTGATGAGCGGGACACTTTGGTAACATGTCGGCATAACCGACTTCTTCTCGTTGAAGAGCCCATTGATAGTAAACATTGCTCACAAAATGAGCCTGCTTGAAAAGCTGCTCTATTATTATGGAGACAAGTTCCTCTCCTAGGTTTTGGATTCGTTGTCTGCGGATTCGAATATTTCCGGTTGTCTGACTGGACCGGATTCATCATTAAGATTTGTGGCCGAATTTTCCTCATCGACGACCTTCCCTTTTCCCTTATTTGACCGATTCTGCTCGGTGTCGTTGGAGTTGGTGCGGCTAGAGCTAGATGCGGAGTCCTCCGTATTCGGAATGTCGGTTTGAATATTTGCCGACCCGGATGTATGAGGAACCACTTTGCTTCCAGATTGTTCTGCCTCCGAGTCTTTGTCTTCCTAGGCTGCGATTTCCTAAGTCTAGTGGATGGTTGTTTAGCGGTTGAGGCCTTCGCTCTGCTCGGTCGAACCGCTGTTCTCAAAAAGTGGGTGGATTTTATTATTTGCTGTGAGGGATAAGGACACCTGGGCCGGTTTCAATATTTGAATGGAGCATCATCTTGTCGAGCGGAACGACATATCCTTGAGAACGCTTTGAAGTCGGATCCACCATCTCACAGAGGTTGGAGAAAACGACCTTGGCCCAGTTGACTTGAATACCTCTAACTATACCGACCAACATTTCAATCTTCGAACTTGTTAGGCTGTCGTAGTTGCCTCCTCTTCCTTGGACCGACTTTGAGATAATTTCACAAAGTGGCATGTATTCTGGTTTCAGGTCTGTTTTCTTATCGGACACCACTAACGGTTGGTTAGTATCCGATACATCACATCGAACCGCAAAAAGTTCGTCTTCGTCCATGTCCTCGGTGAAGTCACATCCTTCGGTTGGTAGGCGGAGAGCTTCACCAATTGATTCCTTGGTAACCCGAAACGGTTTTCCACAAACCATTGCAGATATGGTTTCTTCACTGAGTACGGCGGTTTGGAAAAACTCTGTAACCGCGTCTTGATACATGACGAACGGTCCACCTAGGAAATGCTCCAGCCTTGAGGCAGTTATAAGTTCCAGCACTTGTTTATCCTCCGTCGAACCGTTGGTTCGAATATCTTCAAAGTCTACATGGAAAATGTGGTTGAAAAGTGCAGAATCACGACCCATTTTGATTAGAAAGATTTGGAGTTGGAAAGATTGAAAGCTTGGAAGATTAAGTGATTGCTAGAGAGAGAAAGCAGATTCGCGGAAGAGAATAATAAGAAGATGAATGGGGATATTTATAGACAGCGACCTAGAATGTCAACCGACGCGAACCGTCACATCAAGAAAAGGCGCCAATGTTTTCCCTCCAAAATGAGTTGGCGGTAAGCTCTTGGCGGGAAGCCTTTTGGCGGAAAGTGATTAAAGCGGTAAACAATTTAACCAGTGGAGAATTTAAACCGATATTTGAATCTTGTAAATTAAACATATATTTGATGAAGGATAAAACCGACATGATAGAACCGATATGAAAATCGGTTTGAATTACACATACAAAGTGAAAATTAAAAATTAACCGACTTAGAACCTAAAACATCCTAGAGATTTTGTCTTCCATCGCTTCCTTGGTGAAGTCATTTGAAGGATTCACCGGTGTACCCGGTCCAAGGTTTGGAATGAAGGCTCGAACGAACCGGCTCAAATGAGGATCATAGCCGAACCGTTTCTTCTTCTCGACCATAGTCTTCAGATTGTTAAAAATGACCGATGCCCAATTGATGGAGGTTGAGCTAATGATATGGGTCATCATGTCAAAAGATTTTTTGGTGTAGTTTTGATTTGGGGTCTGGCAGAGGATCGACCGGTTTACGATCTCATGCAAGAGTTGAATGTGGGGAGCAAGGTGGGCTTTAAGGCCGTGGTTTTGAACCAGTGTGTCGGAGGCGGAGAATATTTCAACGTATTCATCAAATGTACTGCTCACCCGTGGTGGAAAGTCCGAAAACCCCTCGGTTGGAAGGTTGAACATCCCGGCGAATAAGTTTTCTGAGAGAATGATGATATTGGTGTTTGCACTGGAGACGATGACACCGTTATGTATAGCTGCATTGGAGAGGAACTCCAGTACCTCTGGAAGAAAGAGAGGTCCGGATTCCTCTAGGAAATCGCGGAGACCGGTGTCAATCAAAGATTCAAAGAGTACTTCCCTTATTTCATCGTTCTCAAGGGATAGTACTGAATCAAAGTCGATGCACAAATAGTTTCAGAGGATGGGGTGAGACATTTTTCAGATTTGCTTAGAGATGTAGAATGTTGTCTTGGAGTGTATTGGAATGAGAGTGAGAGGTTTCTTAAATAGATTGGAAATGAGAGGGAACGTAAGAGCATTTAAGACCAAGATTCTGTTTTGTCTCATTAATGCTTTAAAATATTTATGTTTTCAAAACGTCTTGGGAAGTGGTGATTTTGACCGGTTACGGAGACCGAGGTTGAGAATCTAGTTGGGAACCAACTAAGTTTGTGTATTTTCCCATGCAGTTAGAATTCAAAAGTACTAGAATTTCATTAAGAAAAGGTGAAGTACAATAGATCAAAAGGAAGACATAACCGATTAAAATAGAAAAAAATATAACCGATGCGTGAAGCAAAATGACCGGTTGTCCGAAGGAGTGATTCTTTAGTGGCCGGAGGAGGTGATGTTTCTCTGCTTTTTCTTCCATGCTTTCTCAAACCGCTCATAGAAAGAATCCGCAGAATCCCTGGTCAAGACCTGGGATTGGTTCAGTCCTTCGCCCGGACAAAGTGGAACCCCGAGTTCGATGTGTAGAGTACTTATTTGAGGAATAAAGCCGGTGTGTCGGGTATTGATCATCCATATTAGGTTGTCAAACAGCAACCTAGACCAGTTTACCAGAGTATCGGTTGTTGTGGCAGTCATGATGTTAAAGATCGTGGTATAGTAAGTATTGGTGACATCCTTTTCCAGGATGACCTTACCAATGATGTCGTTAATGAGCTGATATTCGGCCCTCAATGATGATCGTGCACCGTGATCATCGACCAGAGAGTTGGAGCGGGAAAATTCCAGAGATATTTCGGCTTTCTGTTCAGCCGAAACGGACAGGTCTTTAAGACCTTCCTTGGGAAGGTCGAAGCAACGAGCGAAGTCTCGCTTAGTGAAGTCGGAAACCGTTCCTCTTACCCTTGACTGGATAAGAGTGTCGAAAAATGGAGTGCCACGAAAAACTCTGGCATTGTGAAAGAATTCGGTCACGGTTTCAGGAAATATGATATGTTTGTCATCTAGGAAAGACCGAAGATCGGTACTTTCCAAAGATTTGATCATCTTGAAGATTTCGTAGTGTTTTGTGCCTTGTGCTGTGTCAAACTCAACTTGAAGAATGTTCTGGTACTAAGACATTTTTGCCTTAGTAGGATAGGAGTTTGAATATTTGAGAGTGAATATTTGTTTGATATTCATCTAACTTATATATCAGTTGGGGGTGATTTAGGTGAGTAGCATTATCTAGTGGGTAGCAGGTAATTTAGTTTATTATCCGTAAGATAAAACATTTTGCATGAATTATGTGTATTTACAGCCTAAGGGTGTGAGTCATAGGCCTGGACAATGAGAGATATTATATCTTCACGTCTTTTGAGGCATGACTGCTTTGTTTTGAAAACGAAACTTTTCAGAACAGATACGTCCAAACACAGACAATTATTCCATATTTGTTAGGAAGTCAAATATTCCAAAATATGTTATATTCAAACCGGTTGGTTTTCAGTCATTGGTCCCGATGCAGTTAATTAGTGTAGATACTAAGTAACTGGTCGGTTTACTGTAGCTGATAGACAAAGCGGTTTTTCAATAAATACGATGGTAAATTCGGTTTCCGACATTTTAGGAAGAACTCTCGGTTTTGTCTGTCCGAACCGGTTTTTCTTTTTAGAGGTTAAAGGTTTTAAGAAATGAGTTGATTTATATCGTTTAGATCGATGATGTTTTTGAAGAAAGAAAACTTAGCTTTCTGTAGAGGCTTTGTGAAGATATCAGTTACTTGTTGATCAGTTGATACATATTCCAACCGGATGTGCTTCTGCATGACATGTTCCCGGATAAAATGATGCCTTATGTCGATGTGCTTGGTTTTAGAGTGTAAAACTGGATTGTATGTGATTGCTATGGCACTTGTGTTGTCACAGAAAATAGGAGACTCTTCGGCGGTGACACTAAAGTCCTTTAGTTGTTGTTGAATCCATAAAAGTTGTGAACAACAACTTCCGGCTGCCAGATATTCAGCTTCTGCGGTTGATGTAGCAACCGACGTTTGCTTCTTGCTGTGCCATGAAACAAGCCGATCACCTAAGAATTGGCATGTTCCGCTGGTACTTTTTCTATCAACTTTACATCCTGCATAGTCTGCATCAGAGTCGCTTATGAGGTTAAAACTTGAGTCCTTTGGATACCACAGACCGACTTTAGGGGTTCCCTTTAGATATTTCAGGATTCGTTTAGCGGCTGTATAGTGAGACTGTTTGAGATTAGCCTGGAATCTTCCACATACTTCGACCGCAAATAATATGTCTGGTCTACTTGCTGTCAGGTACAGAAGTGAACCGATGATTCCACGATAGGCTGTCAGGTCTACTCCCTGACCGTCATCATCTTTATTCAGCTTGATTGATGAGCTCATTGGAGTGGCAGTAGAGGAACATGTGTCCATCCCAAATTTCTTTAGAAGTTCCTTTGTATATTTGGACTGATTGATGAAAGTTCCTCCTTCCAATTGTGTAACCTGAAGACCTAGGAAGAAGCTTAATTCTCCCATCATACTCATTTCAAATTTGTTAGTCATCAACGTTGAGAATTTATCACACAGCTTAGGATCGGTTGATCCGAAAATGATCCATCATACATATATTTGAACAAGTAGAATGTGTCCATTTTTCTCAAATTTAAATAGGGTTTTATCTACTAAACCTATGGTGAAGTCATGATGTATCAGAAATGCGGTTAATGTATCATACCAAGCTCTAGGAGCTTGTTTTAAACCGTAAAGAGCTTTATTTAGATGATATACATGACTAGTCAGGTCAGCATTTTTAAAACCGGGTGGTTGCTCAACGTATACTTCTTCACGTAGGTCACCATTTAAAAATGCACTTTTAACATCCATTTGGAATACTTTAAAATTTTTGAAAGCAGCAAAAGCTAGAAAAATTCTAATGGCTTCAATTCTAGCTACAGGAGCAAATGATTCTTTAAAATCAATGCCTTCTTCCTGTTTGTATCCTTGTGCCACTAATCTAGCTTTGTTCCTCGTAACCAAACCGTCTTCATTGAGTTTATTTCTAAATACCCATCTTGTTCCTATGACCGGTTGATCTTTCGGTCTAGAAACTAGATACCAGACTTTATTACTCTCAAACTGGTTTAACTCTTCTTGCATTGCTAAAATCCAATCCGGATCCAACAATGCTTCATCCACCTTTTTCGGCTCAATCTGGGATATGAAAGCGTAATTAAAGTATTCCTCCAATTTTTGTCGCCTAATTTGGATGAGTTTTGAAGGTCACCTATAATAAGCTCAGGAGGATGATTGGTGTTCCTTTTGAGATTCGGTTTATGAATGTCTACCAAATTACCATTTGTTTGATCAAGGCTAGACATATTGATAGGCTGAAAAACAATGTCAGACCGACCGATTTCCTCAGTTTGAACTGAGGCGTCAGCTTCCTGCTGTGTGGCAGCTTGATCCGGCTGGGTTTCAACAACACCCATTTGGTCATGGACAAACCGTCTGAAAACCGGAATCTCATCTTCACTATCAGAATGGATATTATGATTTTTCAATCTGTTGTGTAGATCAAAGGATGATGAAGTGTTACTTTCAACCGATTCAACGAATACAACATGAAGAGATTCTTCCACGGTTAAAGTTCTAGTGTTATATACTCTATATGCTTTACTAACCACTGAGTATCCTAGCATTAACCCAATATCAGATTTTGCATCAAAAGCAGATAAGTAGTTTTTTCCATTAATGTGAATGTAACATTTACAACCGAAAATCTTAAGATACCGAATGTTAGGAATTCTATCAAAATATACTTCGTACGGTGTTTTATTGTGAAATTTATTAATCGAAGACCTGTTTTGTGTATAACATGCAGTGCTGATAGCTTCAGCCCAAAATTTTTGAGCAACACCTGAGTCGGCTATCATAGACCTTGCGGCTTCCTTGAGAGTTCAGTTTCTTCTCTCGGCCAGACCGTTCTGTTGAGGAGTTCTGGCACTGGACAACTCGTGTCAAATTCCAGATTCATAAAGAAATACATTTAGAGTATTATTTGTAAATTTGGTTCCTCTATCACTACTAATGCTATTTATACGTGTTGATTTTTCATTTTGTAAACGCTTAAGAAGTGTAATTAAATTGGATGCGGTTTCACGTTTAGATGCAAAAAATGTGACCCATGTATATCTAGAATAATCATCAATAACAACCATAGTGTAAAGCATACCACCTAGGCTGGTGACCCTAATCGGTCCAAATAAATCCATGTGAAGAAGATCTAAACATCGGTTAGACTGAATGTGTCCTTTACTCTTAAAGGTTGATTTAGTTTGTAGAGAGAGAGAATGATTCTTTCCTAATTATGAATTTTAAAAGCCTATATATATTTACATTGTAAACGAATTATAAAACGCAGTGAGAATAAAACCTAGAACATATAGAGAGTTAGAATTTGTAATTAAAATTTATTGAATCGATTCTCCAAAAACATGACATATGACATTGTTGGTACGAACCTAGGTAAGACTCTTGTGTCGTTATTCTGTTTATTCTTTGCTTTTACGTTATTGTTCTATATCCATTACGATTATTATATTTCTTCTTTTTATTTTTCGGGTGATAGTTTTCTAGATTACTTTTAAATTTATTACACACTTCTACACCTCATCCATAGATTCTGCCTTATAAAGGAGATTGAATGAAACTTGAAAATGCAGTCATTAATAGAGAGATTTAATGACATCCTCTCTTTTCATTAGAGAAACGAACCATATTAAAAGCACCACAAATAACTAGAGGTGTTCATTGGTTTGGTTTTGGGTTATTCGAGGTTTCGGTTCGAGTTTTTGGGTTATTCGAGTTTTACGTTATTGTTCTATATCCATTACGATTGTTATATTTCTTCTTTTTATTTTTCGGGTGATAGTTTTCTAGATTACTTTTAAATTTATTACACACTTCTACACCTCATCCATAGATTCTGCCTTATAAAGGAGATTGAATGAAACTTGAAAATGCAGTCATTAATAGAGAGATTTAATGACATCCTCTCTTTTCATTAGAGAAACGAACCATATTAAAAGCACCACAAATAACTAGAGGTGTTCATTGGTTTGGTTTTTGGGTTATTCGAGTTTTCGTTTCGAGTTTTTTGAATTTATATTTTTTAAGCAAATTCAAAAACCGAACCGATTTTGAATAAATTCGAATTCGATGAATTCAAATTTGTCGAATATTAGGTTTAAACCATATAGTGAATATCACATACCCATAAGATTAAAAAAAGTTTCTTAAAAGTGTTAACAAAATAAATAAGTTTTAAATAAATCTTATCTATTTAAATTATAAAAAAAAATATAACACGCAAACTAAGCTTAGTAACTCACCGTCAATATTCGACAATTAAACAGAAAAAGTAAAACCGTGTTGACGACGACAATATATGGCGGTGTAGAGGTGTTGATGACACTTGTGATATTACTAGTGAAATAGTTAGATAATATGTAATATATTATATAATATATAATAAAAATCGAATTCGATTTTTGAGGTTTTCAAATTGAAACCTAAACTAGAAAACCAAACTGTATTTGAAATTTAATCAGTTTAAAATTTAATTCGAAACCGAAAATGTAATACAAATTCAATGAATATAAATTCGGTCGAATATTTGGTTCAAATCAAATATTGAACACCCTATTTTGAAATTCTCACTCGCAATTAAGTTCCAAAATAAATCTTAACTAGTTCAACATTTGGGTCATACACATCACACAAACTCACTTGAAATCATCAATAAAATCTGAAATAAACAAAAGAGTCTGTCATGACAACAAGAATCAATAAGCTTAACATAACTCTTATACATTTGTTTCAAATTAACATTCTCATCAGTAGTTTCCATTTTTTTTTTCCTGAAGTGAAACACCTTTTTAAATGACAGTTCACATAAGTGAATGTTCAAATGTACACTGTACATTTGAGAAGTGTTAGGCTTATATGGATATTGAACATTAATAATAAATCTTTACTATTTTTAAGTTGTTTATGATACATTTCATATGGGAGTTAACTTTTTTGGTTAATTTCAATCAATAATCAAAGCTAATACAAAAAACACCAGCAAAACCAAATAGAGGAGAAAATAGTGCAGAAGTATAACTATAATAAAGGCTTTGGAACAATGATAACTAATACTCAACAACAAAGAAATCAATGCAACCAAATTTGAGTCAAACTAAGACAAAAATCAGGCCAAAACAATTTCCCTACAATGAAGAAACATAAATGGTAGTCAAGATCACAATAATATCAAGATTTAACAGAGAGTATCATCAAAAACAACTCTCATTCGACTCATAATAATCTTCAATAAATGCACCAAGAGAAATACATAATGCAGCGATTGACATTACCAATTATTAAGAATCAAAAAAATTCTGGACAAGGCAGATACAAAGAACACTTCAATGAAAAACGTAAATCCAATGATTCACAAACCCTTTAAAGATCAAGAGATAGCTCCAAAACTCCTTCAGAATCAACTCCAATGGAACAAAGAAGAAAAACACATAATGTTGTAAAGATGAGAGTTGACTTTGTGGATTAATCTCAATCATTACTTTCGCAAAATTTAATCTATTGTTCTTCTCTAATTTGATATAAACACAAAAGGCTTCCCTATACCTGCAATCAGCTTAATTCCTTTAGAGTCATAAGATAAGGTGGGCTATTCTTTTAAATAAATCCAAATAGACAATTTAGATTTTTTTTTTTCAATTCCACTAACTCATCCCAGTGTTGTAGAACCATCACAAGATCCCTTATCTGTGTAATTTCCCTTTTTCTATGATAATTGGTGTATCATTACTTTCTTTCAACTTTAAAAATAATACCCATGAACATTTTTTAATTAAAACCTCTTCTAACACTAATTTTTCACATCTGTTCATTAGAATAGTCCTAATCACATTATAGGGAGCTTTTCTACTACCCAGTGTATATCCCACAATTATTTTCTTAAATTCTTTTATACACTCATTTTCAACTTCTTCCTGAATAACAAATTCAAATGGTTTTTTACAAGCATAACATATTCTTGATTAAAACTACTCATTGAAATTTTACTTTTTTTCATAACCTTTGCAATTAAGTACATTAGCCCATGTCCTTTGATTATTAGTAGGGAATGTTGGTTGTTTGCTGTGATTTAAATTAGCCCAGTAATTTTGACTAATAGTTTTAGGTTTAAGTTCATCCAATATCTTATTCCCCCAAGCAAGTAAATCTTCCACTCTTTACTATATTTCTAAGATGACAGACTACATGATTTAAGTCTTCTATCAATCTTATTATTTTTTAGACTTAATGATAGCATTGCATATTCTACTTTTAACTTAGAAAGAAAGAGATTTCCATATGATTAATTTTCAAATAATGCTTTTTTTCCATCCCCAAATCCTTTATGGTTTTACCATTAATCTCTTAGTTGTCATTAACATCTCCACTGCTAAAGGCGTGCAGCAATGCAGCATTCGGATACAACTTTTTATATTTGAATTTCCTACATTGGTCCAGATTATCAAACCCTTCTATATTAGGATACAAAGAAAATTCTGTAAAACTCAATGAAGAATATTTTGTCTTAATTACAGTAATATATTTATATTATAGCAACTAAGATTAACCAAGGATCTATAGCATGTAACTATCTAAAATTGTAGTCACTTTGTAATCAAGGGGAAATCAGTAATTGTACAATCAATAATTAAAGCTAAAACAAAAAACACCGGGCAAAAACCAAATAGGGGAGAAAACAGTGCAGAAGTATCACTATAATAAAAGCCTTGCAACAATGATAACTAATACTTAACAATAAAGAGATCAATCAAGAAGAAGAAAAGGTAGTCAAGACCACCACATTAATATCAAGATTTATACAAAAAGTATCAACAAAAACAACTCCCATTCCACTCATAATCTTCAATAAATGCACCAAGAGAAATGATACAGAGAACTCTTCAATGAAAAGCATATGAAGAGTAGTTAAAGAAAATGAAAAAAAAACTTGATTATTATTTTTTCTAACATTTATGAAGAAGATAAATAAAATATAATTTATTGGAAGTTGTCTTTGGGAACTACTCTACAGCAAATACCACTTTCAATCACACTAAAAGAAGCTTTGATTCATGCTTATAAGCGCCTCGCATCCCAAGAAAGAGTCCGTACAATAATGTTGTCGTTGAAATATAACATTTAAATTCTTAATCCACTTATACTACCCTAAACTCTAAACCCTAAGTCACATTTATTTTTTATTATTTTTTTTGTTAGTTCTTTGATTATTTATAGACTTTTTAAAGTCATTTAACATGTTATATTTTCAAATACCACTTAAGGGCTTTTGAACGGAAGTGCGGGTATAATGATTTATCTTGTGAATGACTCGAGCAGTGAAAATTGATGTGTGGCTCATAACTTTTTGATAGCACGATATACGTGATGATAGAAATTGATATTCTTCTAAGGCTCTTAAGTGGAAGTGGAGGTACGAAAAAATTATCTCATGAATGGCTCGAGCAAAGGTGAAGATTGAAGTTTTGAACCCACTTATTTCTTGATGGCTTAATTTTTGTCAAGGTGAAGATTGATGGGTACGACTCGTGTATTTTCTAAGGGACGTGAAATTCGTCAAGGTGGAGATTGTTGAAATTTGTCATTTTCATCACATGTCAATATGCGCAGTATTTACCCAAGGTGGAGATTGTTGAATTTATAATTTATTCATCACATCTCAATAAGCGTGGTATTCGTCCAAGGTGGAGATTATTGGGTTTTGGGCTCGTATTTTGTTAGAGTTTATATATTGTAATGGGTTTTAAGCCTTTATTGGGGGATTAAGAGTAGTAGTTTAGTCTTTTGTCTTTTGATGTACTCATATATTTAGAGACATTGTAACATAGGGTTACATGGACCATTATTTCATGGAATATCAATAGAATGGACGACTCCTTAAGGATGTAGGCATTGTTGGCCGAACCTCGTTATATTTTGTGTTCTTTATTACTCTTTACCACTATATCTTTATATGTTTTTTTATCGTGTGTTTAGATTATATATTTTCTCAACATACGACACTCATACGATCAATATTCTCGTGAAAGTTATTAGGCGATAAATCCATTGTTAAGGGGTTCATAACCCTATAGATTGTATATAAATATTTTACAGAAATCTATTCACTTGTAATAAACTGCATATACATGGAAGATCGTTTTCCCCCTCTACACACTCTTTCTCTAGCAAGGGTGACAGTCTCTTTTTTGAGGTTTATATTATTCTCGTTCATCTTTGTGATAATTTCTTCTATTTTTCTGATAGGCTCACCTCTTAGGTCGTGATCCATCTGAAATCGTTACAAACACTACTAATACTCTCAATCATCTAGTTGACGGACAATCCATTCTCGTTGTTCAGGAGGCACATTTAAATTCACATTTTGTTTGAACATAATTGTGTTGATTTTAGTTCCATATATGGACACTCTTTTGAGTGATTAGTCCTAATAAAATTTGAACTAGTCTCGTATATATCTGACTAAATACTAGCTTTAGTAGACATTATTAATTGGAGATGCTTTAGACAATATTTTAACTTTTCTATTAATGAATGTTCTCCTTTAGACACTTCCTCAGTGTTTTCCTCCACATACATTTGATTCAAATTAACCTTCTCACCAATAGTTTCCATATTTTTTTTCCAATAGGGACGGCCTTTTTAATGACAGTTCATATGTGAATGTTCAAATGTATCACACATTTGACAACTGTTAGGCTTATATGGATATTGAACATTAATAATACATCTTTCCAATTTTTAAGTTGTTTAGGATAAATTTCAAATGAGAGTTGACTTTGTGGATTAATCTCAATCATTATTTTCGCAAAATTTAATCTCTTGTTCTTCTCTAATTTGATATAAACACAAAGGCTTCCCTATTCCTGCAATCACCTGAATTCCTTTAGGAGTCATAAGATATGGTGGGCTATTCTTTTAAGTAAATCCAAATAGACAATTTAGATTTTTTTTTTCAATTCCATTAACTCATCCTAGTGTTGTAGAACCATCACAAGATCCCTTATCTGTGTAATTCCCCCCTTTTCTATGATAATTGTTTGCTTTGATTAAATTTAGCCCTGTTATTTTGACTAACAGTTTTAGGTTTAAGTTCATCCAAGATCTTATTCCCCCAAGCAAGTAAATCTTCCACTCTTTACTATATTTCTAAGATCACAGACTACATGATTTAAATCTTCTACACATCTTATTATTTTTCAGACTTAATGATATCACTGCATTTTCTACTTTTAACTTAGACAGAAATAGATTTCCATATAATTAATTTTCAAATAATACTTTTTTTCCATCCCAAATCCTTTATGGTTTTACCATTTATCTCTTTGTTGTCATTAACATCTCCATTGCTAAAGGCGCGCAGCAACGCAACATTCGGATACAACTTTTTATATGGATTCTCTTCTATTTGAATTTCCTACATTGGTCCAGATTATCAAACCTTCTATATTAGGATCTATATATGTCACGTCCTAAACCTAAATTCATATGTTTGAACGTGCAGTCGCCGCATGTTATACACTTAATTTTGATAATAACATGCTAGGCCGAAAGTAGATCATTCATTTATATTCATAAATAAGATCATTCATTTATATTCATAAATACCAATACAATAGTAAGATAATCTCACAATGTTCTCAAAAGATGCTAGGCTATTAATTCTTTCAAAACATCATATCATTGTTTTAAAATTATACTTCTGAACAAAATACAAAATACAGAGTGTAGAATATAAATGGCTTCATCTATAGTACCTATATATATATATATATATATATATATATATATATATATATATATATATATATATATATATATATATATATATATGCTTCAGTCACTTTGATCCTTCTAGACTACTACAGATCTTTTTCTGAAAAGAATTCATCCAATTGGAATGAGCTAAACGCGCTTAGTAGAAAATAACATTTATTTAATAGCTAAATTAAGTTACATATATTGTGATGAAGAAGACAAGATATGCATAAGGTAAGATATACATTTGAAATTCTATTCTAAAACTCAAATACAAATCCTCTTTTCTCCATTTTCTTTAACAACAACATACACATAAATACAATTTATCATGAATTATGACTCAATGTTAGTTCTATAAAATTAACTTCATTATTCTGAAAATATATCTTTAATAGTTTAACAACCAACTTAACATCACAAGATTCATACATATTCATTTATTACCTTAGCAACATAAAACTCATAATGATCCATATGTTAGCATTATGGCTCAAAGCCCTTAAGTTAGCATAATGGAAAAACCCTTAGAATTCAAATGTTAGCGTAATGACATAACCCTTCAAGTTCAAATGTTAGCATAGTGGCCTAAGCCTTTACAGATTGTTAGCATAATGGCGCAATACCCTTCAAATTCAAATCATTTCAGCACAACCACATATACATAGTAATAAATAAATTCTTCACATATAGTCATGAATGTCTTCAAATAATCTTAACATTCATATTTCGAATAACTCATATCATCAAATGTCTCAAATATCTTTAATTACCTCAAGCATTCATGTTTCATGTAAGTTATATCCTCAAATATCTTTCACTATTTCAAACATTTCAAACATGCATATTTCTCTTCAAATATAGTCCTTATACAATCGTAAATCTACAGCGTCTTCAACTATTCCTAACATTTATATTTAATCTAAATCATATCATCATATATCTTCATATTTGCTAACTTTATTTTATAATTTCTTCATCATTTCGTCTCTCCTATTTAATGCCTAAACACAAAACATATATTCCTTTATTAATACCTATCACTACTTACTTATCTAAGACTTCCTAATGTATTTTTAGTCCCCTTTAATCACATATCATTAACATCAGAAGATAATGTAGTTTAATTAATATATTTTATTTTATATCTCTTTTTTTTTTTTATTAATATTACAATATACCCTTTATACAAAGACAATTCTATAAAACTCAATGAAGAATATTTTGTCTGAGTTACAGTAATATATTTTATATTATAACAACTAAGATTAACCAAGGTTCTATAGCATGTAAACTATCTAAGATTATAGCCACTTTATAATCAATCAGAAATCAATAATTGTACAATCGATGACCAAAGCTAAAACAAAAAAAAAAAAACAGGTAAAACCAAATGGAGGTGAAAACAGTGCAGAAGTATATCACTATAATAAAGGCCTTTCAACAATAAAGAAACAAAAAAGGTATTCAAGACCACCACATTAATATCAAGATTTATACAAAAAGTATCAACAAAAACAACTCTCATTCCACTCATAATCTTCAATAAATGCACCAAGAGAAATAATACAGAGAACTCTTCAATGAAAAGCATATGAAGAGTAGTTAAAGAAAATGCACAAAAAAACTTGATTATTATTTTTTCTAACATTTATGAAGAAGATAAATAAAATACAAATCCTTGAAAGTTGTCTTTGGGAATTCCAAAGAATACTCTACAGCAAATACCACTTTCAACCACACTAAAAAAACTTTGATTTATGCTTATAAGCGCCTCGCTCACACTAGCATCCCAAGAAGTAGAGTCCGTACAATATATTGTCGTCGAAATGTAACATTTAAATTCTTAATCCATACGTACTACCCTAAACTCTAAACCCTAAGTCACATTTATTTTTTACTATTTTTATTAGTTGTTATATTATTTATAGACTTCTTAAAGTCATTTAACATGTCATATTTTCATTACCACTTACTTACCTTTTAACAATTAAAATCCATAATTGAGATAATGATCATGCTTTACAAGGAAAAAAAAGATAAAATATAAACCAAATTTGACATAAATTGTCACAAGTTAAAAATAAATACAATATATAAGCTAACAAATACGACAAAATACGTCTAGAAAATGATTGCCTATCAAAGGTATCATTATTGCATATGATTACGAAAAATAAATGACAATATTAAAAAAACTCACAATAGAGTTCAAAATCAAATACCTCAAAAATAAAAAATTGAGGATATCAAAATTCAAAACAAATTACATTTCTTAGTTTAGTTTAATTTAATTGTAATTGCCAAATAAAAAAGTTGTCCAAACATAAAAAAATTCTTCACTTCTAAGTAAAATGTTCACCTCCCAACTATGTTTCATATGTTCAAAAAAATCAGTTCTTTCAATTTGGCTTATGTGTCACTCAGCTCAGCTTGATACCAGATAGATATATCCAATTTGGAGAAGACTTCATATTCAAGAAAAAAACATTCTTCAAGCTTTCAACCACTCCAATGGCATCCAAGCTGAACCTTCAAAAACCTTCACCCACCCCCATTTCTACGAAGTATAAACTGGGTATTTCAACCGGGCCCTTCCTCAACCCAACATATTTGAACTGTTAAAACACAAACATTTTGAGTTACATTCAGATGTTTTCTTCCAATTAATAAAGAGTTCAAAGACAGCGTCAAGTATAAGACCATTACCTTATGCTGCAAGTATTTATCTCTTATTGCTACATAAGAGCCTCCTCTTTTACCTAAGTGCAACTCGTGGATAAGGACAACACATTCTTTTAAATCAAAAGCTTTGTATCCTGAATACACTTCAAGGTTTGAATTCTGTATATAATAGTAAGATTTGGAGGAGTTAGTTCATGATAACAAATTTAGCAAAATTCAGTCAACAATAATAACTATGTGCTAAAAATATAAATTTTCACAAAGTATAAGCTTGGAAATTGATGGTTGATTTTAGAGAGCTACTTACCCATGGATGTTTATCAGGATGGGTTATAAACCTCGAAAGGAATACAACAGAAGAAGCAATCATTGATGGTAAAAACTTCAAACAACAGTAGTCCAATAAGCTCAACTCTGCCAAGTAGCATCCCAATAACTCAAACTTTGAATTTGGATACTGCATAATACAAATGTACAACTATTAGTTTCCTTTCACAAAGGGTTAATTGGTAATAATCAAATTGAAAATACTATTGCTTGTTGAGAAAATTGATTATTAGGATCAAAAGAATAACTATTTTGATATTTTACAAATATTATATAAGTGTTGAAGTATTTAGATAATTCACATCAAAATAGGCTTAGAGAGAGACTTACTTTGCAATATTTCTCTTCAGAAATCCTGGCGAATCTTCTGTAAATGGCAACAAGTAAAAGAAGCAGAAATAATGAGCCTCATCAAACGTTATATCCAGGTAAATGATTTAAGGTAAATGGGAGAATATTCAACTTGGTACCTCAAGAATGTCAGAATGGTTGGATTGCTCACTTCAAATTTAAGTGACTTGAGAATATCCGCTTCCATCTTCACCACATCTTCATTTGTGCAAGTGAAGTCTGAGATGTAACACATGTCATCAACTGATGGAGGATCAGACTCTTCAAACTTTCTGCTTAAGAAGGAACAGTCTAAGCATCAGATATTGAATGTTTAATTTTTCAAATAGTCACATAACAAGAATGTGTCTTACGATGCAATGAGCATAGAAGAAACACCAAGCAACTGTAGCCTCTGCCTATTGATATGATTAATAGACAAGAATCTGTCAATGTAACTGACTGTCAGAAAAAGTGTGTCAGATTGAATCTTGTATTCTCCTGCCACCTCAACCAACCAATCCACCAAAATCCCTCTCATGTTTGCAGTCACATCTGTTTGTATCTTCTCCATATAATCTTGCAATGGCCTTCTCTTTGCCTCTTTCTAAATAAACAAACAAATCCCATATTCAATATACAATAAAGAAATCAATCAGCAAGCACTAAACCCTTACAGAATAAATAGGAAATGAGAAGTAAGTCAGTCCAACTAACCTCCATGTTATGATGATAATCGTAGATATCATCTGCATAACCATTGCAGATATTAGAATCATCAAACTTCGCTTCAATGTATCCGCCCTTCGTTCTGCATTTTAGCTTTGGAATCTCCGTATCCAGATCCTTAGTCGAAGGAATGCTCATATTAGAAATCTCAATGTGGGTGTTTCTCTTCTTGTCGGGGGATTGCAGATCAGAATCATCTCCGACCATTGCGTCAGCTGTCCTCTTCTTCGCCCGATGGGTAACCCTCAATGAGATTTCTTCTTCCGTCATACCTTCCATCTCTCACTCCCCGACTATATGATTCTTAGAAAGAGATAGACAAGAAGAGAGAGAAAGGTGAGCGAAAATGAAGGAGACAGGGAGTAAGAGCAGCCGCCGTCATGAATACATATTTGAAATGTTTTTGATTGGCGCTTCAAATGAAAATTGTTTTACACACGTGTTTACAAATGGCGCTTGAAAATTGTTTGCTGCAAAAATATGAAGCTAGTGAATTGAGAATTGTTTGCTGCAAAAATATTAAATACTTTTTTTAATATTAAAATTAAATAATTAATTATTTTTAAATATATAATATTATTCATTATAAACTTATTATGTACTTGATTTACAAAACAAAATGATCATAAATTCTCATTAAGTAATATTTCAATTTGACAATCATTTTTTTTTTTATAAATTATAAGACTAGTAATTTTGATTTAAAATTCTTATGTAAACAAAAAAAAAACAATTATACAAAGTTCTATACTTCAATAAGGAATTTGATTTGGTTAATTATATCTATATATTTCTAAAACGTGAAGCACAATATATGTTTTATTATTAGTATCTATTGTTTTTATTACCGTTATTACTATGTATAATAAAATTTATAGCACGTAAATGTTAATAAACAATCTTTCCATAAATATTATGATAAATCAAATAAATTTATGAACTATAATAAAAACTATCATAAAATGAAATACAATTTAGTTTGGAATATATAAGAATAGACAATGGAACAATTACAACATAATTTGCAAATTAACCTATTAATTTAAACTTGTGTTCGATTTGTCCTACATAATTTATGAGCAAACTTATTTGAGTTTATACAATACGTGGGTTACACGCTACTTCATTGACATGAGAAATATCAAAATAGTGACATTCAAATTATTGTTTGCAAAAAGAAATGAATATAACTTTGGTAATGTAGACCAAGGCTGTTAAAATCTCGAATTGAATCTTAAAATCTTACTATTTTACGATTTCACATTAGGTTAACGAGTCTAATTTTAAGTAAACTTTTAAATTGGTAAAATCTTACGATTTTAAATTTACCATAATAAGATTTTACGATTTTACGAGTTTATAAATAATTTCGATTTTACGATTTTATACGATTTTACGTTTAAAAAACAAATTTATATTTAAAAATTAAAAAATAAAGTTATTATTTTTTAAAATAAATTATTTAATATAATTTATTTTGTAATTGTAATTTTTTTTATAGTGTTATTTACTTATTATTATTTTTTTAATTAATTTTATATTTAAATATATAAATTTTTAAAATTAGTTAGGTATAAAATACTTAATTATATATAAATAATAATAATATATAACTATTATTTTTTTAAATTAAACTTTTACGATTTCAAATAACTCGAGTTTACAACTGACTAACAATTTTACGTAAACTCTCGATTTTGACTACCACTTCATTTTGAAAGTCTTTACATAATTTTAGTTTAAAACTATAAATTTATTAAAATATAACACAATTCTAGTTGACTATTAGATGCCGTCAAGATTTATGTTTTATTAAGGATGAAGATACACATTTATTGTAAATGTTTTTAAGGTTAATTTTTTTAACTAAATATGTAAAATGTATTTCCTTTAAAAACAGTTCAAAACACTTTTAATTAAGAGATTAATTACACTTCTACTTCTAGATGTGTGACATTTTTGACTTCTAGTTGAGTTAATTAATTATTGTGTAGAGTAAATTTTTTTAAACATTGATATTGAAGTTGAATGATTATCACTAGTGTATGTTCATAAAACTCAAATCAGATCTTCTGCTACTAAATAGGGTGTTCCTCTATTGCGGACCAACCACAATTCAAAAGCATTATTATATTAATAAATAAAAACTGAGTTGAAAAGAAGAGAGAGAATCCGGAACCCGGATTTCATTCCGAGTTTACCCCAAACGCCGTTAAACGGAATGTAGAGAGTCGCTATGGAGCGGAGCTTCATTCGCCTAGACGCCATGTAAAACGGAATGTAGAGAGTCGCTATGGAGCGAAGCTTCCTTCGCCCATACCCCATGTAAAATGGAATGTACAAATACGGTATCGAGCGAAGCTTACTTCACCCAGGAGCCATGTAAAACAAAATGTAGAGATACAATATTGAGTGAAGCTTCCTTCGCCCATGAGCCATGTAAAACGGAATGAACGAGACACTTTTAAGTGAAGCATACTTCGCTTCAATTATTTTATATATCTAGAGTTTCATGTAAAACCTCTAACACATCCATGTAAAGACCTATTAACATTCATGTAAAAATATTTATTCATTGATGTATGTAAAACATAATGAAGAGACGCTTTTTTAGTGAAGCATATTTCACTTCAATTAGTATATATGCCTAGAGGTTCATATAAAACCTCCAACACATCCATGTAAAGATCTTTTAACGTTCATGTAAAAATATTTATTCATTTATGTATGTAAACCCATTGGAGAATTAAAAAAATCTGCTAAGTAGTAAAGTTATCTTCGTTTCTGATTTTACAAGCGCAATCTAGTGAAGTTATCTTCGATTATGAATTTACAAGCGCAACCTAGTGAAGCTATTTTCGTTTATGAATTTAAAAACTCTTCCTAATGAAGCAAACTTCGTTTATGAATTTAAAAACGCAACATAGTGAAGCTAGATTCATTTATGAATTTAAAAACGCAACCTAGTGAAGCTAGGTTCGTTTATGAAATTAAAAATGCAACCTAGTGAAGCTAGTTTCGTTTATGAATTTAAAAACGCAACCTAGTGAAGCTATCTTCGTTAATGTTATAATTTTTGTGAAGTTAAAATCACTTAATGAAGGATTAAAACAAAATTTTCCCACTACAATCCCACTATTCATTTTCATAAGAAACTGTTCACATTCTCTCTCTCTCTCAAATTTTGAAACCCTATAGTATTCTTCTATTCTACAAATATTTCTTGTGAAAATGTTAGAAAACGAAGGCAACAACATGCAAGTGGATACTTCAAACTCCCGAGAGATTGTCTTGACGGTTTGTAACATTATAAACGAAACCGCCCCCAATCCTGTATCCAATTACAACGCCGGCGATAAATCGAACATGTATGTTATTTTGATTCATATTGTGTTTCTAGTTTTTTCATTACTATTACACCCGTTTATTGTAAAATACTAATTTTTTTCTCTCACTAAAAATTATGCGTTATAGGATTATTACGAATCAATATGAATGGAAGAGGAAGAGGAATACAAAGACGAAATCATCGACTGATGAATCAATTTCTATTGTTGTTGTAGAAGCTACTGATACTGCTACAGCTACACCTGTCGATGAAGAATTACCACCTCCCTCAAAAACCAAAACCATCAATAAAAGGAAAGTAGTATTTCTAATAAGATCATCCTCTCCTGACCTTTTTAACATGCTTCCTAAATTGAGTGTAGAACAGAAAGAAGTTGTGAAAGAAATTGGGTTTGGTTCTCTTTTTATATTAGGTGTCTCTAATTTCCCTGTTCATTTTTCGAAACACGTAGTCAGAAGTTTCAACATCGAGAAGAGTTCTCTAGTATTGACCAACGGTGACGAGATCTTTATCGATGAAGACCTTGTCCAGTCTGTGCTGAACCTCCCAAGAGGGCCAATCAACATAGTTGAGTCCACTAGGCAGACAAGAATAATGACCCTGACTATTTTAATTTCTTGAGGGCTTAGAAGGTCAGATGGAGCGTAAAGGAATCAACTTCAGCTCCCGAAACAAGTTCTATGATACCCAATATATTAAGTAACACAAGTGTAGACAATAATTTCAAAATCGACTTTGTTGTCTCAAGTTTTTTATGTCCAGTTCAAAATTTACGAGCCAGGTAAATATTTTTTCAAATCTATTATATATCTATGTGTATTTGTGAATACTTATACATGTATTATATTAATTCAAGTTCAAAATTCTCAAATCCTTAATGAATTTTGATAACATAAAGAACCTAAACTGGTGCATATTCACACTAAAAAGATTGGTTGAAAGTGTCGCAAGATGGCAAAAAAAAAAAAGATAAAGAAAAAAAAATCCATATTTTGATGGACCCATAACTTTTTTATTGGTAAATATTCTATTAACTAATAATTACTCTCTTGTATATGATTTATAGATATAAAATATTCACTAACATGTTTCCCTTTTCTTCAGATATGCTACCTAGATGGTGTTTTTGTCAATGATGTACGTCATCCTTATGAAAGGTCTTTTCCAATGATCTATTGCTGGGATGACACCAAATTGTCAAAGATTACCATGTTAGAAGCTCGAGTAGGTGGTTTTGGACTAGGGAGGGCAAGGGCACGCCTAATAGAAAAAGAACCTGAAATTCCAATTAATTTATTGGAATTACCTAAAGACGATGAAAATGTATATTCATTGAAGAAATTGACTCACATTTGTCTATACTTTCATGTTTTTGAGACTAATAAAGTATGTTGTTTATAATCTACGGATGTTAACATCCAAAGTCTCGCAAACCTTTAAAGATACGACACAACAACTATTATACCTGTCAAGCGAGTTGGAGAAACGCAACATCGATCCTAAGCCTATTTTTGAGGTTGGTTTCCTAAACATAACAGAGTAAGAAGTTTTCATGAAACACTTGAAAGTGAATAATGCAGAGGGCGGTGTAAGTAGGGAAGATTCTCCAAAGGAGGCAGTTGGGGACACTTTAGAGAGTGCGGGCTTGAAAATGAATAGTCCCATAGTTAAATACCCCAGTGAGGATTCAGATGCGGACAATGAAGATAGTCCAGCACACTCTGTTGAACATAATGATTAAGGTGAGGAAACTTAAGCTTGTGAAGCTTCTAAAGCTGATGAATCTTCTGAAGATGAAGATGAGGGGGGATGCATCAACATTAGAGACTATCCGAAGTGGAAGATCACAAAAATTATTATGCACCTTCGATCCCCCTAAATGCAATTCGTTGCAAAGAAGTTGGGAAAAATAACCAACAAGGAACAAAGATTGGCCGATTTTGTATTTTGTGAAGACCTTTGTTAGAATCTAGATCGCGGATGGTTGACCGGGGTCTGGCCGGTTAGCACTTTCTCACAACACTCAACGGTTGACATTAATCCGGTTAGAGATTAACACCGGTTTCAATACTACACAAACTGTCACAAACCCTTGAACCGAGTTCAAGTGCGGAAGTGGTTTGTTTCAGGTTGAAGCAACACACACAGGATGAATAGAGATAGGATTTGGAGAATATCAGTTTGGAGATTAGGAGGTCGGTTTGAGGTTTACTGAATCGGTTAGAGTGATGTAAGTCGGTTAGGACAGTACGAGTCGGTTAGAAAGTAGAACCGGCAGAAAGTAAAGAACAAGACACAAGTTTTTATGGATGTCCGGAGATAAAGTTCCTACGTCATCCCTTCTTCTCAAACCGTGAGAAGGATATTCACTAAGGAATACTCAACCACAATACACAATCGAGACTTATTTACTGCTCGATAAACACTCTTACAATTCTCACAGAAATTGTAATCATACTTCAAATGCACACTTAAGACTTTAATCTTGTAGAGAGATAAACACAACTTATAACTTTGGTTGTTGGAACTCTTAATTGTTAGAACTTGGAACTGTTGTGTCTGCTAGAACTCGTAACTGGGAACTGCATTTATTCCTTCTTTTATAGGTGAAATGTGACAACGGTCACATTTCTTCAACAGATACCTTCAGGGTAATCCTTGAATCTGATTGGTTGAGCAGAGGTCCAGCATTGCAGTACTTGCGGTTTAAGCTTCCAAGGCATGGAGCAGACCGGCTTCATTTCTCTTTTACTTAATATGGCAACTGTCGGTTGGCCAGTTGCTTGCATCTAGAGAACTACACCTTTGACTTGTACCAAAATGGTAATTATTTCTTCAGACAATCTTCTGCAGCCTTCAGAGTATCATCAGACTTGTATGAATATGGCAATGTCACAGTCTGATCCTTTGATATCATCTTCCGCAGATACTCAAAGTGTTCGTTTGCACCAATTTGTAGATTGTACTTAGTTTGATAATCTTGACTTCTTTCTTTAAGTAGTCTCTTCGTCGGTTTTCGGTTGAATACTGCATTTCGGTTTAGGATGTCTACCGGTTGTTTATAGCTTCTAGTTAACCGGATAACTTCCGGTTTTATATAAATCCTCTGCTTCTTCTTCTAACCGGTTTGATTACTTGACCGGTTAGATCTTTGACCGTTCAAAGTTCTTAACCATTCAAAGTTCTTAACCGTTCAAGGTTCTTGACCGTTCCTGCATAGGAAATTTGTTTTTGTTAAGTTCTTATTTTAACCAGTCAATTTTATCTAACATTTTCTCCCTTTTTGATTATTTTATTTAAAATATTCAAAATCATGTAAGAAGTAAGAAGTAAGCCGGTTGTTTTAAAAGTGTGTTTGGCCAGATTTTTAAAAGAAACTTTAGAAAAAATTTTAGAAAAATTTGATAAAAGTTTTGTCTCTTTTTTTTAAAAAAAAATTATCTTATCAATTTCTTCCTTTTTGATTATTTTATTTAAAATATTCAAAATCATGTAAGGAATGAAATGTAGGCCGGTTTCCAAAAATACTTTATATATATATATAAATAAAAAATAAAGTTGACATAAAGAACAGATAAATGAAAGTCTATTCCCTATTCTTTTCGTCTTTAGGCATATATCTCTTGAGATAGTGAGCCATCATCCCTTTTCCCGGATTGCACGGATCGCTGCCAAGTCCGGAGGAAGATGCTTGACCGCCCGAGGTGCCGGTGATTGGTGAAGCCTATTCTGGTGAAGGGACCGATCTGAGTGGGAGCACATTAGCGCACCGCACTCTCTTTATTAGCGGTATAGTCTCGTCCCCAACTTCTTCAATTTCTGGTGAATCCCGGTTGATTGGAGGAGCATTGGTCGGTTCAGCAATGTTATCCAACAGCTGTCGAGTCCGTTTAGCCGCTGTCTTCTTGGTGGCCTTTCTCTTTTTGGTGACCGGTCTGGTTGAGGGAGCAGCCAGATTAGAGAGTTGATTTATTTCTTCTATTTCCTCTTCTATCAACTGTTGTTGGATTAGCCGAACCGGGTCCTCATTTGCTTGTACGGCTTGTTCCAGTACGGCATTTTGTACTACCTAAACGTGTTGGGCCAGGCTCGCATCCGCCTGTTCCCTTTCCTTCAGTATCCGCATATTTTCGTCTTCAGCTTCTTGAAGTTTTTGGGCCGCGATCTCATTCGCTTTCTCAAGTGCCTCGTCGGCCGCTAGCTTGGCCGCAACCATTTCCGCAAGCTGTTCGGAGACCGCTTTTAATGATGCTTCGGTCAGGGCATGCTTTTCTTCAAGCGCTATCATTCTTTGGAGTATCGAACCGGCCTGGATACCGGATTGATAATGACTCTCTTCAAGAGATGCCAACCTTTGATCAGTTGACGTAAGTTGTTGAGCGGTATGATTGTGACCCTCTTCAAGAGTCGTTAACCTTTGATCCATTGAACCGAGCCGCTGGTCGGTTTGAGCAAGACCGTCCTCAAGAGTTGTGGTTCTATGTGTCGTTGAACTGATCAGTTGGTCGGTTAGGGCGTAATTTTCTTCAACGGTTGTAAGCCGTTGGATCGCAAAGTTGAGCATTTCACCGGTAGACTTAATCAACCGGTGTGATGTTTTCACCATTTCTTTCACTTTGGTCTGCCACGGAGTGATGGCATCTTGGAAAAATTCCTCGATGTATTCCTTGAGATGGTCCTCGGTTAAGACAGGCGCCGACGATTTATCGGTTTGTGGGGACCCGGGCTGATCGGGGAGCGGATTACCTATATCTGTTTCAAGTATGTTGACCGTGGAATCCGGTGGAGGAGGGGCATTCTCAGCTTTTTCGGATTATGACCGACATTAGATTTGGATCCTCCATCATCGTCAAGATGAGATCTTGAAAAATGCGAGGCTTTTTGATGACCGACTTCCGATTCCAACCGCGTCATCTCAACGGTCAGCTCTTGTTCCTTAGACTTTAACATCTCAAGCACTATCACATCGAGCTGGTTTTTATCCTCTGGGGGAAATTTTGTTCATGAATGTGAAGGATGTGGCCGGTGAGTTCTTTCAACCGGGCGTGCGTTTCAACCATCCTTCCTCTTCTAAGAGAGGTGACAACGCTCTTTGTCTTCGTAAGTTCGAACACCGTCCTCTCCATTTCCACTAGTTTATTCCATTTTTGATGAGCGGGACACTCTGGTAACATGTCGGCATAACCGACTTCTTCTCGTTGAAGAACCCATTGATAGTAAACATTGCTCACAACATGAGCCTGTTTGAAAAGCTGCTCTATTATTCTGGAGACAAGTTCCTCTCCTAGGTTTTGGATGTCGTTGTCTGCGGATTCGAATATTTCCGGTTGTCTGACTGGACCGGATTCATCATTAAGATTTGTGGCCGAATTTTCCTCATCGACGACCTTCCCTTTTCCCTTATTTGACTGATTCTGCTCGGTGTCATTGGAGTTGGTACGGCTAGAGCTAGATGCGGAGTCCTCCAGATTCGAAATGTCGGTTTGAATATTTGCCGACCCGGATGTATGAGGAACCGCTTTGCTTCCAGATTGTTCTGCCCCTGAGCCTTTGTCTTCCTAGGCTGCGATTTCCTAGGTCTAGTGGATGGTTGTTTAGCGGTTGAGGCCTTCGCTCTGCTCGGTCGAACCACTGTTCTCAAAAAGTGGGTGGATTTTATTATTTGTTGTGAGGGATAAGGACACCTGGGCCGGTTTCGATATTTGAATGGAGCATCATCTTGTCGAGCGGAACGACATATCCTTGAGAATGCTTTGAAGTCGGATCCACCATCTCACTGAGGTTGGAGAAAACGACCTTGGCCTAGTTGACTTGAATACCTCTAACTATACCGGCCAACATTTCAATCTTCGAACTTGTTAGGCTGTCGTAGTTGCCTCCTCTTCCTTGGACCGACTTTGAGATAATTTCACAAAGTGGCCTGTATTCCGGTTTCAGGTCTGTTTTCTTATCGGACACCACTAACGGTTGGTTAGTATCCGATACAGCACACCGCAAAAAGTTCGTCTTCATCCATGTCCTCGGTGAAGTCACATCCTTCGGTTGGTAGGCGGAGAGCTTCAGCAATTGATTCCTTGGTAACCCGAAACGGTTTTCCACCAACCGTTGCAGATATAGTTTCTTCACTGAGTACGGCAGTTTGGAAAAACTCTGTAACCGCGTCTTGATACATGACGAACGGTCCACCTAGGAAATGCTCCAGCCTTGAGGCAGTTATAAGTTCCAGCACTTGTTTATCCTCCGTCGAACCGTTGGTTCGAATATCTTCAAAGTCTACTTGGAAAATGTGGTTGAAAAGTGCAGAATCACGACCCATTTTGATTAGAAAGATTTGGAGTTGGAAAGATTGAAAGCTTGGAAGATTAAGTGATTGCTAGAGAGAGAAAGCAGATTCGCGGAAGAGAATAATAAGAAGATGAATGGGGATATTTATAGGCAGCGACCTGGAATGTCAACCGACGCGAACCGTCACATCAAGAAAAGGTGTCAAGGTTTTCCCTCTAAAACGAGTTGGCGGTAAGCTCTTGGCGGGAAGCCTTTTGGCGGGAAGTGATTAAAGCGGTAAACAATTTAACCAGTGGAGAATTTAAACCGATATTTGAATCTTGTAAATTAAACCGATATTTGATGAAGGATAAAACTGACATGATAGAACCGATATGAAAATCGGTTTGAATTACACATACAAAGTGAAAATTAAAAATTAACCGACTTAGAACCTAAAACATCCTAGAGATTTTGTCTTCCACCGCTTCCTTGGTGAAGACATTTGAAGGATTCACCGGTGTACCCGGTCCAAGGTTTGGAACGAAGGCTCGAACGACCGGCTCAAATGAGGATCATAACCGAACCGTTTCTTCGTCTCGACCATAGTCATCAGATTGTTAAAAATGACCGATGCCCAATTGATGGAGGTTGAGCTAATGATATAGGTCATCATGTCAAAAGATTTTTTGGTGTAGTTTTGATTTGGGGTCTGGCAGAGGATCAACCGGTTTACGATCTCATGCAAGAGTTGAATGTGGGGAGCAAGGTGGGCTTTAAGGCCGTGGTTTTGAACTAGTGTGTCAGAGGCGGAGAATATTTCAGCATATTCATCAAATGTACTGCTCACCCGTGGTGGAAAGTCCGAAAACCCCTCGGTTGGAAGGTTGAACATCCCGGCGAATAAGTTTTCCGAGAGAATGATGATATTGGTGTTTACACTGGAGACGATGACACCGTTATGTATAGCTGCATTGGAGAGGAACTCCAGTACCTCTGGAAGAAAGAGAGGTCCGGATTCCTCTAGGAAATCGCGGAGACCGGTGTCAATCAAAGATTCAAAGAGTACTTCCCTTATTTCATCGTTCTCAAGGGATAGTACTGAATCAAAGTCGATGCACAAATAGTTTCGGAGGATGGGATGAGACATTTTTCATATTTGCTTAGAGATGTAGAATGTTGTCTTGGAGTGTATTGGAATGAGAGTGAGAGGTTTCTTAAATAGATTGGAAATGAGAGGGAACGTAAGAGCATTTAAGACCAAGATTCTGTTTTGTCTCATTAATGCTTTAGAATATTTATGTTTTCAAAACGTCTTGGGAAGTGGTGATTTTGACCGGTTACGGAGACCGAGGTTGAGAATCTAGTTGGGAACCATCTAAGTTTGTGTAGTTTCCCATGCAGTTAGAATTCAAAAGTACAAGAATTTCATTAAGAAAAGGTGAAGTACAGTAGATCAAAAGGAAGACATAAGCGATTAAAATAGAAAAAATATAACCGATGCGTGAAGCAAAATGACCGGTTGTCCGAAGGAGTGATTCTTTAGTGGCCGGAGGAGGTGATGTTTCTCTGCTTTTTCTTCCATGCTTTCTCAAACCGCTCATAGAATGAATCCGCAGAATCCCTGGTCAAGACCTGGGATTGGTTCAGTCCTTCGCCCGGACAAAGTGGAACCCCGAGTTCAATGTGTAGAGTACTTATTTGAGGAATAAAGTCGGTGTGTCGGGTATTGATCATCCAGATTAGGTTGTCAAACAGCAACCTAGACCAGTTTACCGGAGTATCGGTTATTGTGGAAGTCATGATGTTAAAGATCGTGGTACAGTAAGTATTGGTGACATCCTTTTCCAGGATGGCCTTACCAAGGATGTCGTTAATGAGCTGATATTCGGCCCTCAATGATGATCGTGCACCGTGATCATCGACCAGAGAGTTGGAGCGGGAAAATTCCAGAGATATTTCGGTTTTCTGTTCAGCCGAAACGGACAGGTCTGTAAGACCTTCCTTGGGAAGGTCGAAGCAACGAGCGAAGTCTCGTTCAGTGAAGTCGAAAACCGTTCCTCTTACCCTTGACTGGATAAGAGTGTCGAAAAATGGAGTGTCACGAAAAACTCTGGCATTGTGAAAGAATTCGGTCACGGTTTCAGGAAATATGATATGTTTGTCATCTAGGAAAGACCGAAGACCGGTACTTTCCAAAGATTTGATCATCTTGAAGATTTCGTAGTGTTTTGTGCCTTGTGCTGTGTCAAACTCAACTTGAAGAATGTTCTGGTATTGAGACATTTTTGCCTTAGTAGGATGGGAGTTTGAATATTTGAGAGTGAATATTTGTTTGATATTCATCTAACTTATATATCAGTTGGGGGTGATATAGATGAGTAGCATTATCTAGTGGGTAGAAGGTAATTTAGTTTATTATCCGTAAGATAAAACATTTTGCATGAATTATGTGTATTTACAGCCTAAGGGTGTGAGTCATAGGCCTGGACAATGAGAGATATTATATCTTCACGTCTTTTGAGGCATGACTGCTTTGTTTTGAAAAGGAAACTTTTCAGAACAGATACGTCCAAACACAGACAATTATTCAATATTTGTTAGGAAGTCAAATATTCCAAAATATGTTATATTCAAACCGGTTGGTTTTCAGTCATTGGTCCCGATGCAGTTAATTAATGTAGGTACTAAGTAACTGGTCGGTTTACTGTAGCTGATAGACAAAGCGATTTTTCAATAAATACGATGGTAAATTCAGTTTCCGACATTTTAGGAAGAACTCTCGGTTTTGTCTGTCCGAACCGATTTTTCTTTTTAGAGGTTAAAGGTTTTAAGAAATGAGTTGATTTATATCGGTTAGACCGAGGATGTTTCTGAAGAAAGAAAACTTAGCTTCCTGTAGAGGCTTTGTGAAGATATCGGTTACTTGTTGATCAGTTGATACATATTCCAACCGGATGTACTTCTGCATGACATGTTCCCGGATGAAATGATGCCTTATGTCGATGTGCTTGGTTTTAGAGTGTAAAACCGGATTGTATGTGATTGCTATGGCACTTGTGTTGTCACAGAAAATAGGAGACTCTTCGGCGGTGACACTAAAGTCCTTTAGTTGCTGTTGAATCCATAAAAGTTGTGAACAACAACTTCCGGCTGCTAGATATTCAGCTTCTGCAGTTGATGTAGCAACCGACGTTTGCTTCTTGTTGTGCCATGAAACAAGCCGATCACCTAAGAATTGACATGTTCCGCTGGTACTTTTTCTATCAATTTTACATCCTGCATAGTCTGCATCAGAGTAGCTTATGAGGTTAAAACTTGAATCATTTGGATACCACAGACCGACTTTAGGGGTTCCCTTTAGATATTTCAGGATTCGTTTAGCGGCTGTATAGTGAGACTGTTTGGGATTAGCCTGGAATCTTCCACATACTCCGACCGCAAATAATATGTCTGGTCTACTTGCTGTCAGGTACAGAAGTGAACCGATGATTCCACGATAGGCTGTCAGGTCTACTCCCTGACCGTCATCATCTTTATTCAGCTTGATTGATGAGCTCATTGGAGTGGCGGCAGAGGAACATGTGTCCATCCCAAATTTCTTTAGAAGTTCCTTTGTATATTTGGACTGATTGATGAAAGTTCCTCCTTCCAATTGTCTAACCTGAAGACCTAGGAAGAAGCTTAATTCTCCCATCATACTCATTTCAAATTTGTTAGTCATCAACGTTGAGAATTTATCACACAACTTAGGATCGGTTGATCCGAAAATGATCCCATCATACATATATTTGAACAAGTAGAATGTGTCCATTTTTCTCAAATTTAAATAGGGTTTTATCTACTGAACCTATGGTGAAGTCATGATGTATCAGAAATGCGGTTAATGTATCATACCAAGCTCTAGGAGCTTGTTTTAAACCGTAAAGAGCTTTATTTAGATGATATACATGATTAGTCAGGTCAGCATTTTTAAAACCGGGTGGTTATTCAACGTATACTTCTTCACGTAGGTCACCATTTAAAAATGCACTTTTAACATCCATTTGGAATACTTTAAAATTTTTGAAAGCAGCAAAAGCTAGAAAAATTCTAATGGCTTCAATTCTAGCTACATGAGCAAATGATTCTTCAAAATCAATGCCTTCTTCCTGTTTGTATCCTTGTGCCACTAATCTAGCTTTGTTCCTCGTAACCAAACCGTCTTCATTGAGTTTATTTCTAAATACCCATCTTGTTCCTATGACCGGTTGATCTTTCGGTCTAGAAACTAGATACCAGACTTTATTACTCTCAAACTAGTTTAACTCTTATTGCATTGCTAAAATCCAATCCGGATCCAACAATACTTCATCCACCTTTTTCGGCTCAATCTGGGATATGAAAGCGTAATTAAAGTATTCCTCCAATTTTTGTCGCCTAGTTTGGATGAGTTTTGAAGGGTCACCTATAATAAGCTCAGGAGGATGATTTGTATTCCTTTTGAGATTCGGTTTATGAATGTCTACCAAATTACCGTTTGTTTGATCAAGGCTAGACATATTGATAGGCTGAACAACAATGTCAGACTGGCCGATTTCCTCAGTTTGAACCGAGGCGTCAGCTTCTTGCTGTGTGGTAGCTTGATCCGGCTGGGTTTCAACAACACCCATTTGGTCATGGACAAACCGCCCGAAAACCGGAATCTCATCTTCACTATCATAATGGATATTATGATTTTCCAATCTGTTGTGTAGATCAAAGGATGATGCAGTGTTACTTTCAACCGATTCATCGAATACAACATGAAGAGATTCTTCCACGGTTAAGGTTCTAGTGTTATATACTCTATATGCTTTACTAACCGCTGAGTATCCTAACATTATCCCAATATCAGATTTTGCATCAAAAGCAGATAAGTAGTTTTTTCCATTAATGTGAATGTAACATTTACAACCGAAAATCTTAAGATACCGAATGTTAGGAATTCTATCAAAATATACTTCGTACGGTGTTTTATTGTGAAATTTGTTAATCGAAGACCGATTTTGTGTATAACATGCAGTGCTGATAGCTTCAGCCCAAAATTTTTGAGCAACACCTAAGTCGGCTATCATAGACCTTGCGGCTTCCTTGAGAGTTCAGTTTCTTCTCTCGGCCAGACCGTTCTGTTGAGAAGTTCTGGCACTGGACAACTCGTGTCAAATGCCAGATTCATCAAGAAATACATTTAGAGTACTATTTGTAAATTCGGTTCCTCTATCACTCCTAATGTTATTTATACGTGTTGATTTTTCATTTTGTAAACGCTTAAGCAGTGTAATTAAATTGGATGCGGTTTCACGTTTAGATGCAAAAAATGTGACCCATGTATATCTAGAATAATCATCAATAACAACCATAGTGTAAAGCATACCACCTAGGCTGGTGACCCTAATCGGTCCAAATAAATCCATGTGAAGAAGATCTAAACATCGGTTAGACTGAATGTGTTCTTTACTCTTAAAGGTTGATTTAGTTTGTAGAGAGAGAGAATGATTCTTTCCTAATTATGAATTCTAAAAGCCTATATATATTTACATTGTAAACGAGTTGTAAAACGCAGTGAGAATAAAACCTAGAACATATAGAGAGTTATAATTTTTAATTAAAATCTATTGAATCGATTCTCCAAAAACATGACATATGACATTGTTGGTCCGAACCTAGGTAAGACTCTTGTGTCGTTATTCTGTTTATTTTTTTGCTTTTACGTTATTGTTCTATATCCATTACGATTGTTATATTTCTTCTTTTTATTTTTCGGGTGATAGTTTTCTAGATTACTTTTAAATTTATTACACACTTCTACACCTCATCCATAGATTCTGCCTTATAAAGGAGATTGAATGAAACTTGAAAATGCAGTCATTAATAAAGAGATTTAATGACATCCTCTCTTTTCATTAGAGAAACGAACCATATTAAAAGCACAATAAATAACTAGAGGTGTTCATTGGTTTGGTTTTTAGGTTATTCGAGTTTTTTGAATTTATATTTTTTAAGCAAATTCAAAAACCGAACCGATTTTGAATAAATTCGAATTCGATAAATTCAAATTTGTCGAATATTAGGTTTAAACCATATATTGAATATCACATACCCATAAGATTAAAAAAAGTTTCTTAAAAGAGTTAACAAAATAAATAAATTTTAAATAAATCTTATCTATTTAAATTATAAAAAAAAATATAAATCACGCAAACTAAGCTTAGTAACTCACCGTCAATATTCGACAATTAAACAGAAAAAGTAAAACCGTGTTGACGACGACAATATATGGCGGTGTAGAGGTGTTGATGACACTTGTGATATTACTAGTGAAATAGTTAGATAATATGTAATATAATATATAATAAAAATCGAATTCGATTTTTGAGGTTTTCAAATTGAAACCTAAACTAGAAAACCAAACTGTATTTGAAATCTAATCAGTTTAAAATTTAATTCGAAACCGAAAATGTAGTACAAATTCAATGAATATAAATTCGGTCTTATATTTGGTTCAAATCAAATATTGAACACCCTATTTTGAAATTCTCACTCGCAATTAAGTTCCAAAATAAATCTTAACTAGTTCAACATTTGGGTCATACACATCACACAAACTCACTTGAAATCATCAATAAAATCTGAAATAAACAAAAGAGTCTGTCATGACAACAAGAATCAATAAGCTTAACATATCTCTTATACATTTGTTTCAAATTAACATTCTCATCAGTAGTTTCCATATTTTTTTTTCTGAAGTGAAACACCTTTTTAAATGACAGTTCACATAAGTGAATGTTCAAATGTACACTGTACATTTGAGAAGTGTTAGGCTTATATGGATATTGAACATTAATAATAAATCTTTACTATTTTTAAGTTGTTTATGATACATTTCATATGGGAGTTGACTTTTTTGGTTAATTTCAATCAATAATCAAAGCAAATACAAAAAACACCAGCAAAACCAAATAGAGGAGAAAATAGTGTAGAAGTATAACTATAATAAAGGCTTTGGAACAATGATAACTAATACTCAACAACAAAGAAATCAATGCAACCAAATTTGAGTCAAACTAAGACAAAAATCAGGCCAAAACAATTTTCCTACAATGAAGAAACATAAATGGTAGTCAAGATCACAATAATATCAAGATTTAACAGAGAGTATCAACAAAAACAACTCTCATTCGACTCATAATAATCTTCAATAAATGCACCAAGAGAAATACATAATGCAACGATTGACATTACCAACTATTAAGAATCAAATAAATCCTGGACGAGGCAGATACAAAGAACTCTTCAATGAAAAGCATAAATCCAATGATTCGCAAACCCTTAAAAGATCAAGAGACAACTCCAAAACTCCTTCAAAATCAACTCCAATGGAACATAGAAGAAAAACACATAATGTTGTAAAGATGAGAAAGAAAAATAAGATGGAGGAATTAGATCAACCTCCTCTTTTACCTAAGTGCAACTCTTGTATAAAGGACAACACATTGTCATTCTTTAAATCAGAAGTTTTGTATCCTAAATACTCTTCAAAGTTTGCATTCTATATAAAAGTAAAATTTTTAGGAAATAGATTGTTATAACAATTTAGCCAGATTCAGTAAAAAAACAAAAAACTATGTGCTCAAAATATAACTTGCCAAGTAGAGTCCCAATAACTCAAACTTTGAATTTGGATAAATATTACAAATGCATAAATATTAGTTTCCTTTCACACTATTCAGTAACTACCAAATTGAAAAATACTTTTGCTTGTTAAGAAAATTGATTATTAGGATCAATAGAAAATCTATTTTGATATTTTACCATTATTATAAGTGTTGAAAAAGAGAGATTATTTTTGTATGTAGATAATTCAAATCAAAATAGGCATAGAGAGACAGACTGGCAATTCTCTTCAGAAACCCTGGCAAAATCTTCTGTAAATGGCAACAAGGAAAAGAACCGGAAATAATCATTATATCCAGGTAAATGATTTAAGGTAGATGTGACAATATTCAGCTTTTTACCTCAAGAATATCAGAATTGTTGGATTGATCCATCTTCACCATATCTTCATTTCAGTTACATAACCATCTCAGTTTTGAGAATCATCAAACTTCGCTTTTATTAATGTCACACACATCTTAATTGAAAGAATCATACATTCCATCTCTGAATATATGATTCTCATATCTGCGATGGTTATGTAGCTGATATACAAGAGGAGAGAGAACGGTGAGCCAAAATGAAATATATTACTTTAGTATATCAACTTCCATTTTCACCACATCTTCCTTTTAGTTACAAAATCATCCACCTTCCATGTCTCACTATATGATTCTTAGTTGTGCAATGGTTATGGAGCTGATACGAAGATGTGGTAAAGATGGAATCTGATATACTAAAGTCATATATTCTCTAAATATTAAATCAAAATGAAGGAAATGACTTAGCTAGGGTTAGTAAATTAGGAGAATAAATAAAAATGCAGGATTTAAGATCAGACGTAATGGAGGCAAATTTGAAATGTTTTGAAGGCAAATTTGAAATGTTTTGGAACGGCGCTTCAAAAGAGAAAAAATGAAATTTTTTGAATCAAAATGAAAAATTCACTTTGAAAATATGAAATATGAAGTCAGAGAATTGAGTATTTGCCACGTTTATTTTAAGCCCATAAGATTCTATAAATAATTTTGTTAATTTTAAAATATATTATGTTTGAGAATTTGGTAAATCCTCATTTTTCTAACTTCAACTATTCACAGTTGAAAAATTCATTACTCTTCAAACATTTGGTTTTTAATCTAAAAATAAATCACCACTAGAAATATTTTAAATTTATTCACTTCAATTCATTGTTTTGTCATATTTTTCATTCTTTATTTATTTCTTATTTTAAAATTAGAATTAAGAGCAGAATTTTAAAAATAAATGGTCATTCTGAATATCAAAGTTGTTTTCATTTTATAATTTTTTTTGTAAACACTGAAAATTAACCTATCAATTTATAAAATTAAATAATTATTTTGATTTATTTTTGAATAAATAAAATCAAAATAATTAATCCAGGGTAAAACCTATTAAAAATAATTAATTAAGTTAATTATTTTGATATTAAAACTTAATTAATTAAAAAAATTATCAAAATATTAAAAATAAAATTATTTAGAATAAATATTGTAAACATTTATTTTTAAATAATTTAAAAAAAATTAAAGATTAAAATAAATAATTTAAGATAAAATGAGGTACATGTACCCATTTTAATTAACCCTAAAATATGCACACACAAAAATAATAATAATAATAATAATAATATATATTGGTAAATAATTTTCCATATTTATTTTAATATTTAGTGTATTTAAAATTTCAAAATTAAAGTTAAATGGTAAAAAAATCAATTTTAAATAATTCCTTAAGGTTTTATATAAAAATTAAAATTCATAATAAAGTGTAACCAAAATTCTGTAGAATAGTTAAAGACGAAACACCAGTCATCAGTCATCGTATGAGCATTAGATTGACATCTAATTGTCACGATCCAATGGTATGGTAGAATAGTTATAGACGAAACACCAGTCATCAGTCATCAGTCATCAGTCATCAGTCATCGTATGAGCATTAGATTGACATCTAACTGTCACGATCCAATGGTATGGGATGCACATGTCAAGCCCACAAGGTGCATTTTCAGAATATTCCAGAATGCAAGCCTATACAATCTGTGCTCAAGGGGCTTGTGTACAGATATGAGAGACTGTTTGAAGTAAAGTGGCGTGTGGGGAATGTTCCAAGGAAGAGGTTGAAAAGTATCAATCTAAGGTCGAACCGAGGACGGATACGACTTAGGTGGGGGTAGGTGGGGGAGTATGTTACGGCCCATTGGTGTCACGATCTAATCAAGAGGATGTCGAGGCTCATTAAAGTCTTGGCCTCATAGTGCGCCAATCTTCTTAGCCCAAGGGGAGGCCCAGTTGCTTAAGTAGGCCCAATGAATCTTCTAATTAAGGAAGAGATTAGAAAATATACTAATTAAGGAAGAGATTAGAAGATATATTTAATCAATGAATGAATTAGAAGATATATTCTAATTAAGGAAGAGATTACAAGAGATATTCTAAATTAGGTAGGGATATTTTTACTATGGAAGGGATATCCTAAATTAGTGTAATTAAATTGTAATTAGAAGGCAATTCCTAATTTAATACGTGTAAGTCATATAAATACCTTAAAGATATTCCATTGTAATTATCAAGTATTCTTTTAATATAATATTATTCTCAAGAGTTTTCTCTCTCTAAGTCCATTGTATTCTTTTGCATAGTTTAAAAAGGCTTTCTAAGCTAGAATCAGAGTCGATTTAGCTTAGTGTCGCACAGGTCGAATTTTAGCCCGTGACAAGTTGTATCAAAGCAAGGTTGTACTTCCACATTCATGCTACAAGAAATGGATTCACGTACTACCGTCACTAAGGTTCCGACCGGCCAACATAATGACAAGGGATCCAAGAGGGATAAGTCCGTCGAGAGAGGTGTTGCCATGGAAGCGCGAATGACCCGGCTTGAAGAAGGCATGGGCGATCACTAAGAAGCTCTCGAAGTGTTTAGCACGGTGGCCGATAGAGTAACGATGTTGGATGAGAAAGGTGAACAGTTGGAGAATGAGTTAATGGGGATCATTAATGTTTCGAATCGTAGCATTCGTGACGAAGTGATGGGATCGGTTCTAGGGGAGGTTAATGACATCTGATAGAAAGTGCTTGATCCGATTCGAGGAGAAGTCCATGCGATGGTTTAGACCCTCCGAACGGAGAACTTGGGGAGGCTAGAATCGATGTAAAGACGGATTGGAAGGAATGGAGGGGAACATAAAGGTGCGGCACCTCAACGGATGGTTGTTCCTAAGCCAACTTCATTTAAAGGCTAAATGAGTGCAAGGGAAGTGGAGGACTTCCTTTGGAACATGGAGAGGTACTTTCGGGCATCAAGCATACTTGATGATCGTAACAAGTTGGAGACGGTACCTTTCTTCCTACAAGAGATGGCGAGAAGGAGATATTGAACGAGGGACCTTGAGGATGGAAACATGGAAAGACTTAAAGACCGAGTTCAAACGGAAATTCTTCTCAGAGAATGCCGAGTATGAGACTAGGAAAAGGTTGAGTCAACTTGTGCACAAAGGGACCATCAAGGAGTATGTGAAGGAGTTCCAAGAGTTGATGCTCGAGTTATCCAGTCTAACGGAATAGGAGGCACTGTTCGCGTTTGTTAACGTGATAAGATTGGCTTAATCAATAGAGACGGAGGTCTGGCGATTGATGAAAGCTTATGAAAAACGGTTTAAAAAAATCTTGTTAGGGATTTGATTCACTTTCTATTCTACGCAAACCATTGTAAACACTTGAAACAGAATCAAGTGCGGAAATGTTTACTTAGGTTTAAAGCTTAAGATGAAGAATGAGAGGATGACAGAAATGAACAACACAACAATTTGTTTATGGATGTTCGGAGCAAACTCTCCTACGTCACCCCTTCTTCCAACCACCGGAAGGATTCACTATAATATGATTTGAATCAAATACAGTTTGCACACACATAGCTCACTATTGAACAGAACACACTCTGTTCAACTTACAAGATAAAGAATATCACTCAGCTAAAGGATGCTTTTGATTCTAACTCTCTCTTGATTAACACACAATACAATCAGGAAAGCAGCTAACAGTTTGAATATTCAAGAGCTTGATCTCTGGATTTTTTCTCAGAATGTGAATGATAGATTGAATGCTCGAGGTTCTAACAGCTCTTCCGTTGTCCTTAAGAATCTTTAAATAAGGCACATGTACCAACGATCGAATCTTCATAATGATACGTGGCACTCTTCCATTGGAATGTCTCCATAGTACACAGCAGACTCTAAATACAAGGATCGTGGCCGTACACAATAGGTAGTGCGCCGAATATTCTTCAGAGATTTACCTGCAAGACAAGTAGTGGGAAGGATATTTGCTTATGTGTCATTGGTTGATTGGTTGCATCGGGCTGTAGTACTGATCTTCACTAGAAAGTGGAGCAGGTAGCGTACAACTATAGCATGTGGGTAAGCGGGTGCTAACTTCAAGTAACTGCTTAAGCAAGGCATTAGACGTATTTCAATTAGACGACCTCGTCTAATGAAATCAAACGTCTCCGTCTAATAACAGAATCCATTAGACCACCGGGTCTAATGGGATTAGATTTACGTCTAATTGTAATTACTTCAGACTAATCTGAAGGAGTTAGACTGCACGTCTAACTTTCACCAGTTAGACTGCACGTCTAACTTTCACCAGTTAGACTGCACGTCTAACTTTCTCTTTATATTAGACTGCACGTCTAATTACGGTTTCACTTCAGACTAATCTGAAGGAGTTAGACTGCACGTCTAACTTTCTCTTTCTATTAGAGTGCATGTCTAACTTTCTCTTTCTATTAAACTGCATGTCTAACTCCATGAGTTAGACTGCACGTCTAATTACGGTTTCACTTCAGACTAGTCTGAAGGAGTTAGACTGCACGTCTAACTTTCAAAATCCACTAGACTGCACGTCTAACTCCACGAGTTGGACTGCACGTCTAATTACGGTTCTATTAGACTACACGTCTAACTCCACGAGTTAGAATGTACGTCTAATTACGAGTCCATTAGACTACACGTCTAACTTTCACTAGTTAGACTACACGTCTAATTACGAGTCTATTAGACTGCACGTCCAACTCCATGAGTTAGAATGCACTTCTAATTACTCCAGTTAGACTGCACATCTAACTCCGTGCATCTAATACCAAATCGGTCTAATGAACCTCATTAGAACCAAGTCTAATGAAATTTGATTTCAATACACCTGTATCAAACAATTAGACGCGTATATAATCCATTCATCATTTCATCATCAAAATTCCAATAGTCAAACTATTTCAACAATTAGTCAAAATAATTTGACCCAACAATTCCCCCTTTTCGATGATGAGATTGAAACTTTGCATAAATAACAAATTAAGCATTCATCATATAAATGTAGGGTAAAACTTGTTCATTCATCACACATAACCACTTTCAAAAACCAATATTCCAAAAACATAGTCAAAGAAACATAGTTTAAAAACTTAACAAAGTAGAAGAAAGGAGACTATTGTTCTTCCTTTTTCACTCGAGGATCGATTGGATAGGTAAATCCTCCACCACTCATCCCTTCACCAGTTAGCAGGTTTTAAAACGGAGGAAGAGCATGACCACCACGACCGCTTCCACTAGATCTCCCACCACGATCACCGCCACTGGTACGACCTCTGCGATCACTACCAGATTGCCCACCTCGACCACCACTATTGCTTCGGCCTCCGCAATCACTACTGCTTCTACCTCTGCCTCTTTTGGTTGGCCTTGGATTTTTATCATTGGTTGGTGCTCGCTTAGATCTGGTGTCGGTTAATACACCGTCACCTCTTCTACTAGGCTCACCTTAAGTGATACGAGTCTGTTCTTTTTCAGCAGCAACTTTTGTATTTTCTTTCTCTTGAAATTTCTACTCCAACCTTTCACCATCAGATCTTCTCGGGCTACCTTGAATTTCAATCATCTGATTCTTGAATAATTCCATTGATTCCATGATCTCAAGATGATTATCAAGATTGATTTGTCTTTCAAAACTCATCATTTCAGATTGACGATTGTAGATATGCTTTTCAAATTTGGAGAAATTTGAATTTGAGACATGAGTCTCATACGTATTCTTCTTCAGTGTATTATCCAACTCTTTAAGGATTTTGACACATTCAACAAATTCTTTTCTGTCTTCTTTCTGGGTATTCAAGATTGTTACCATATTTGATCCCATAGATACCACATTCTTCTGAAGAGAGGAAAGTAGAGAATTCATAGTCTTCAGAAGCTTGGTACTATCAGTAGAGGATCCTTCATTAGATGAATCATCTTGTGATTCTATGCCATTCTCTGAATGGGGTTAACTTCGGTGTGAATCTGCAGGGATTGCTCCAGTTCATCCTTCTTAGACTCATTTCCAGTTTTATTTCACTCTTCTTCTTCCAGCTCCCTTTCTGCTCTCTGAAATCTTTCATACAGATTTCCCTTGCTGTGAAGAGGATTGGTAATATTTTCATGGAGGTTACTAGCATTAATATCGGGAAATGGTAGAGGCTTGACAGTTCTAACATTTTCATCATGTTCCCCCTCAGACGAGGAACTCTCTTCTTCGGCATCTTTGTCATTTGAAGGTTCCCCCTCAAATCTAATACTCCCTGGCTGACTAACTTCAACCTCCTTTTCTCGAGCTTCCTCTGTTCTGACAACATGGGATATCACAACCTCTTCTTCATTAGGAGTTTGAACAGTATCCTCAACGATTTCTTCCTCTTGTGTTACAAGAGCTTGGACCGGCTCTTGAATGATCTCTACTTCTTCTTCTAAAGATGGATTCTCTTGAACGGGTTCCTTATTTTTCTCGATAACGGGTTGAGCCAGTAAACGTCTTTCTTCTGCAGAAAGATTTCCAAATTCTATCAGAAGAGCAGCAACTTGCTCATCTGTATCAGCATTATCAATAGAGACATCCATTGGTTCGTCTTCATCGGAGAAAATACCAAAATAGCTAACTCCTGAGTAGTTAGCTCCATCAACATATCGAGTGACTACAGAAAGATAGTCAACCATGATCTCGTCTAACCTCTTTAAGACTTTCACTTCCACTTCAGCACCTTTCTCAATTGGATTAAAATTATCTTTTCTGGCTTCAAGGATGGGAAATAAAGCTCTTCCTCTCAAACATGTTTTGATAAGGTCTTTTCTTTTCAGAGCTTCAGACACCTCCAGAGTTTTAGCCCATTTGAGAACCTTCTTTTCATTTGCTACCAGTTTACGCCATTGAGTACTTATTCCTGAACCCGTGATGACCTCATCATACTGGATAGACATTCTGTTCTGGATCCACGAGTCAAAAATTTCCATCTTCTCAGCAGCTATGGCTTTGACTTGATTCATCATGAGGTCACAAATGCATGTTGCCTCAGAAACATTTTCTCTTTCTTCAGTTACAACGTCTTTCCATTTTCCAATAACCTCAACAGGTTTTGGAGAGGGTCTTGGTTCACCAAACACAATTCCATAGGACTTCCTTGTGGAACGCATCAATTCATAAGCAGATTGTGGTTTCTTGAAGAGTCCAGGAGGAAGCTCTCCTCGAGTGACCTTCCCGGTTACTATTGAATCTTTAGAAATGAGATTTGAAAAGGAGGGCTCTCTGACAGAAACAGAGGATTCCTTTTCGGCAATGTCACCAACAATAAGGGTAAGAACTGCACCTTGTTCTAGTTGAGAAAACTCTGTAGCACCAACGGCTACATGATCAGGTTGTTGAACAGGAGACTTAGTCCTGTCAATATTCTCAATATTTGGACCAGCTGACTCAACAGTAGGCCCTGCAGTAAATTCCTTTTCAGAAATAAAAACAGTTTTATCTTGTTCCATCACAGGAACATCAAACTTGGGCACATCGGCCAAAGATTTAGAAGAGGTTACCTTTGATGACTCCTTCATCGATTTAGACGCACGAGCCGCCTTTGACTTGTCACCTTTTGAGACAGATGACCTTGAAGATCTCCTCAACTAACTGGAAGTCGAAGACATGGGAGACATGAGAATGGTGGCAAGTTCAAATGGACCTTGCCTGATTCTGGAATCAACTGTTTCAGAATCCTTCTTTGAAGAGCTCCTTAGGCTAGTAGAACTAGCCTCTGATTCGTTGACTGTTTTGGATCTCTTTGCTCCCGTTGACAGGATGGAAGTGGTTGGTTGTTTAGATTGGGTAATCGATTTTCCACTTGTCTGTTTACTAGAAGCACCAGAAGGTGATTCTTTAAGGTTCATCATTATGACTAGGGTGTTGGCGACTGTGAAAACAGTATACACCCTGGTCGAGTTGATTGGTTCAGGTTCACCCATCGGAACCCCCAAATGCTCCAACAAACGGCTTAGTTGTGCAGCGAATGTTATAATTTCTTTGTTCTCCTAGTTGATCTAGAAACAAAGATTCTGAAATAATGTTAAAGCCCAGTTGACCTGGATCCCCTTTGAAATGGCACACATATAGTGAAATCGATCATGCCTATAGAGATTGAATGAACCAACCTTTCCTTGAAGCGCTTTTCTACCACATCATTTAGTAGAATAAACTATGGTTTAAGAACTTTCTTACTTCCATTCCGATGAATCGCTGAGCCATCGGTAGATAGAACCTTCTTCATCTCTTCCATTACTTCCGGTGACAGATTCCTGTTGAAAGTATGACCCTCCGACGGAAGATCGAATAACTCTACATAAGAGGCTTCGTCGAAAGAGATCTCTGTACCGTTGACAGTTGCTACGATGGAATCGTCCACCATTGTTGCAGTTCAGAAGAACTCCCGAACTTCCTTCTCGTAAAAGATGAACGGACTGCCAAGATATTTTCCGAGACTGGAATACTCGAGGGTTCTGAACATATCTACTACTTCCGGCTGATCGAAAGTGTAGACCGACGGAAAATCCACATGCAAAGTACAGTGATCCAGCGTGATTCTCTTGATCACCATTTTCAGCAGAATATGAACAGACACAAGATTAACAGAGATTTTTGAGAGAGAAAAGCAAAGAAATATAGGGTTCTTTGAAATCTTTAGTGAGAAAAAGCTTTCAATCTAATGCATAAATATCCTTATATATACTTTCAAAAGTCATATATGATAACCGTCGTTTTTCTTAGGGGTATGCCCCATCATTTAAAATTAGACGTCTTTTCCAAAGAGTCATCATTAAAATGAGGGTATATCAGTCAATCTCTTTTAACTTGAGAGACACGTGTCTTCATGTTATTATGAGATGACTGTTTTAATGTTTGAGAGAGAAAATCAGATATCTCCTCACGTGGACAACTGTCCTTGATCAGTCTAAAAGGCACGTAGTTAGACGTTTTTCTTATTGCACAAATCTATAAAACTAAACGTCTATAAGACGTGTAGGTCCATTAGACGCATACGTCTAATTACGTGTTGTAAAGAATACGTCTAATGTCTATTAGACGTGTACGTCTAATTACGCATAAACACCACGTGTTAGACGTGTGTTTGGTTAGACGTGAGCATCCTCTTGTTCATGACGTGAAAACGTCTAACGTCTATTAGACGTGTACGTCTAACCACGTTGGTTTTAAACCACGACATATAGGCTTAGATGTATAGACTGTGAGCAAAAATACGTCTAAGTACAGACTATTTCCTTTAGACATCCTTGTCTAATAGACCGATTAAGATTATACGTCTTGAGAGTATCTTTACTTTCAGAGTAATTTTTCCCTCTCATTTTGTACAATTACAAAAATGAATAACCAAATGTTATGAGATCCTTCGGACCAAAAATATTTTAATACAAAAACATAGAAAAACATTTATTCTTCTGAAATGGAAGCAACCATTATTGATCTTTAGAACTGTATACTCAAGAAAGTATTCTCCATGATTCCTTCCTGCAATCCTCCTACATCACCTTAGTTTTCTGAGTCTGTTCTTCATCTTCTCTTGCCATGAAGCAAACCACTTCTTCGTCATCACTATCACTGGATGAGAAGTAAGAGCCATGGATGCTTCGTTTGTTCTTTCCATCTCCTGCCATAAGAGCCTTCAACTCCTTGTCATCATCCTTCTTATCTTCACGTTTAGGTTTTCTGCACTCCGATTGATAATGCCCTGCAATACCACAGTTATAACACTTAACATTAGCCTTTTATTTCTTATTATCATTAGAATTTGAAGAGCTTGAGTTAGGATTTCTCTTCTTTATAAAGTCGCCAAACTTCTTCACGAAGAGAGACATGATGTCGCTGCTCAGTTGTTGTGCCTCCATCTTCACATCAGAAGTTACAGGTGGTTCTTCAGCAGTTACTAGAGCTTTGGCAATGATAATGGATGTGGATTGATCTTCTTCAATCCTACAGTTCAGCTCGAACTCATAGGCTTTAAGATCAACAAACAGGTCGAGAGAGATCTTGTTGAGATCTTTGGATTCCCTCATACCCATTGTCTTTATGTCCCATTCCCTTGGAAGAGCACGCATGACCTTGATAGTAAGCTCCCTGTTGCTATAGGTCTTGCCAAGAATGGATAAAGAGGAGACAATCTTGCTGAATCTGGTGTCGAACTCGTTCACTGTTTCACCATGATGCATCTTGAAATTGTCAAACTGTTGAGTGGCAACCATGATCTTATTTTCCTTGGTTTGCTCATTGCCCTCACACAGTTGGGTGAGTCAGTCCCATACCTCTTTAGAATTATCACACTCGATAATGTAGTTGAACATGTTGTCATCGAGAGATTTGTACAGAACATCAAGAGCCATGTTATTAAGGTTGTTCTGCCTCTTTTCTTCACTGGTCCAGTCAGCTTTCTCCTTATCGATCTTGATAGGACCCTCTGTGATGACACTCCACATATCGTCATGAAGAGAAGAGAGATGAGCACGAACTCTCTTCCTCCATACAATGTAGTTTTCTCGAGAGAAAGTTGGAATGGTGGTTGCACTGGCATCTTTGGTTATGGTTGTCATTTTTTAGGAAATGCTTGAGAATAGAAACAGAGCTCTGATACCAATTGATATGATTAGCTTAATCAATAGAGTCGGGGGTTTGGCAATTGATGAAGGGTTATGAAAAATGGTTTGACAGAAATCTTGTTAGGGATTTGATTCACTTTCTATTCTACGCAAACCCTTGTAAACACTTGAAACAGAATCAAGTGCGGAAATGTTTACTTAGGTTTGAAGCTTAAGATGAAGAATGAGAGGATGACAGAAATGAACAACATAGCAGTTTATTTATGGATGTTCGGAGCAAACTCTCCTACGTCACCCCTTCTTCCAACCAACGGAATGATTCACTATAATATGATTTGAATCAAATACAGTTTGCGCACACTTAGCCCACTGTTGAACAGAACACACTCTGTTCAACTTACAAGATGAAGAATATCACTCAGCTAAAGGATGCTTTTGATTCTAACTCTCTCTTGATTAACACACAGTACAATCAGGAAAGCGGCTAACATTTTGAATATTCAAGAGCTTGATCTCCGGAATTTTTCTCAGAATGCGAATGATAAATTGAATGCTCGAGGTTCTAGCATTTCTTCCATTGTCCTTAAGAATCTTTAAATAAGGCACAGGTACCAACGGTCGAATCTTCATAATGATATGTGGTACTCTTCCATTTAAACGCCTCCATAGTACACAGCAGACTCTAAATACAAGGATCGAGGCCGTACACAACAGGTAGTGCGCCGGATATTCTTCAGAGATTTACCTGCAAGAAAAATAGTGGGAAGGGTATTCGCTTACGTGTCATTGGTTTATTGGTTGAAATGGCTGCGTACTGATCTTCACTAGAAAGTGGAACAGGAATAGCGTACAGCTATAACATGTGGGTAGGCGGGTGTTAGCTTCAAGCAACTGCTTAAGCAATGCATTAGACATATTTCAATTAGACGACCTCGTCTAATGAAATCAAACGTCCCCGTTTAATAACAGAATCCATTAGACCACCTGGTCTAATGGGATTAGACTTACGTCTAATTGCAATCACTTTATAATTTGAAAGAGTTAGACTGCACTTCTAACTTTCACCAGTTAGATTGCACGTCTAACTTTCACCGGTTAGACTACACGTCTAACTTTCACTAGTTAGATTGCACGTCTAACTTTCTCTTTCTATTAGACTGCACGTCTAACTCCATGAGTTAGACTGCACGTCTAATTACGGTTTCACTTCAGACTAGTCTGAAGGAGTTAGACTGCACGTCTAACTTTCTCTTTTTATTAGATTACACGTCTAACTCTATGAGTTAGACTACACGTCTAATTACGGTTTTACTTCAGACTAGTTTAAAAGAGTTAGACTGCACGTCTAACTTTCACAATTCATTAGACTGCACGTCTAACTCCACGAGTTAGACTGCATGTCTAATTATGGTTCTATTAGACTGCACGTCTAACTCCACGAGTTAGACTGCACGTCTAACTCCACGAGTTAGACTGCACGTCTAATTACGAGTCCATTAGACTGCACGTCTAACTTTTACTAGTTAGACTACACGTCTAATTACGAGTCTATTAGACTGCACGTTTAACTCCACGAGTTAGACTGCACGTTTAACTCCACGAGTTAGACTGCACGTCTAATTACTCCAGTTAAACTGCACGTCTAACTCCGTGCATCTAATACCAAATCGGTCTAGTGAACCTCATTAGAACCAAGTTTAATGAAATCTGATTTCAATACACCTGTATCAAAAACAATTAGACGTATATATAATCCATTCATCATTTCATTATCAAAATTCCAATAGTCAAACTATTTCAAAACTTGGTCAAAATAATTTAACCCAACATAACGACCTAAACACTTGGGCACAGTTGGAGCTACAAAGGGCCAAGGTGCGAGACGTCTTCGAGGCAATAAAGGTTGCAGAAAGACTGATAGAGCTCAAACTGTCTGTGGACAGGCCAGAGTTCATCAGAGATGATGAGGAAGAAGGTGGGGGAGACCGCCCACAAGACCTGGAGAAAGGTGGGGAGACCGTCCATCTAAGAAGGGGTATGCACATAAAATCTCAGGGAGGCAAGCCGACGAATCAGATAAGCCAAGAGCCTGTTATATTTGTGGTACTCATAATCACATAAAGTTTATGTGCTCATTTAAGGGGGAAAACGTTGCAGCGGTTAAAGGATCTAAGTCCTCTAATGAGGAAGAAGAGACTCAAATAGGATCCTTAAGACTGCTCAATGCTGTGAGGGCTAGTATTGCAAAGCCGATCAAGGGAACAATGAGGGGCTCTTTGTTTGTGGAAGCTTGGATTGGGGGAAAGCGCATCAAGGAACTAGTGGACACAAGGGCTACGCACAACTTCATGCGAGAAGGAGTAGCCAAGGCATTAGGTCTGCGGATCATCCCAACAAGAAAGAAATCCCATATTCAATATATCCGCCCTTCGTTCTGCATAAACAAACAAATCCCATATTCAATATACAATAAAGAAATCAATCAGCAAGCACTAAACCCTTACAGAATAAATAGGAAATGAGAAGTAAGTCAGTCCAACTAACCTCCATGTTATGATGATAATCGTAGATATCATCTGCATAACCATTGCAGATATTAGAATCATCAAACTTCGCTTCAATGTATCCGCCCTTCGTTCTGCATTTTAGCTTTGGAATCTCCGTATCCAGATCCTTAGTCGAAGGAATGCTCATATTAGAAATCTCAATGTGGGTGTTTCTCTTCTTGTCGGGGGATTGCAGATCAGAATCATCTCCGACCATTGCGTCAGCTGTCCTCTTCTTCGCCCGATGGGTAACCCTCAATGAGATTTCTTCTTCCGTCATACCTTCCATCTCTCACTCCCCGACTATATGATTCTTAGAAAGAGATAGACAAGAAGAGAGAGAAAGGTGAGCGAAAATGAAGGAGACAGGGAGTAAGAGCAGCCGCCGTCATGAATACATATTTGAAATGTTTTTGATTGGCGCTTCAAATGAAAATTGTTTTACACACGTGTTTACAAATGGCGCTTGAAAATTGTTTGCTGCAAAAATATGAAGCTAGTGAATTGAGAATTGTTTGCTGCAAAAATATTAAATAATTTTTTTAATATTAAAATTTTATAATTAATTATTTTTAAATATATAAAATTATTCATTATAAACTTATTATGTACTTGATTTACAAAACAAAATGATCATAAATTCTCATTAAGTAATATTTCAATTTGACAATCATTTTTTTTATAAATTATAAGACTAGTAATCTTGATTTAAAATTCTTATGTAAAAAAAAACAATTATACAAAGTTCTATACATCAATAAGAAATTTGATTTGGTTAATTATATCTATATGTTTCTAAAACGTGAAACACAAGATAAGTTTGATTATTAGTATCTATTTTTTTTATTACGTTAATACGATGTATAATAGAATTTATAGCACGTAAATGTTAATAAACAATCTTTCCATAAATATTATGATAAATCAAATAAATTTATGAACTATAATAAAAATTATCATAAAATGCAAATACAATTTAGTTTGGAATATATATGAATAGACAATGGAACAATTACAACATAATTTGCAAATTAACCTATTAATTTAAACTTGTGTTCGATAAGGCAACGTTAAAATATTTACAGATAAAACACTATCTCAACCTATTGATATAATGGTGTTATAATTCATTCTAAATAAGGAGACTCAAAGGACAAACAATTTATAACGTTAAACATGTAGACGTGAGAATCTGCGATTGATTGTTTTGCTAGAATTATTGTTGTTGTAAATAATAAAATGAGAGTTATTAATGAAAGACTGAAAATGTTGTAGTTAATGAAAAACAATTAAGATATATAACATTTAGATTTCATTATTTGTATGCTCAACTATGTAAAATAGTACTACTTACTCATAAACAAATAGTGAGCTAGCAGTGTAATGTATTTAAACCAAATATCATGTTTATGGTAAATCTTCTTACTAAATTTATATATAGTTCTACTCAATGACACTTTAATGTAGTACATAGAATATTAAAGTATTTAAAAGGAATAATGGACATTGATTTTTTTTTTTTTACAAGTCTAGAGGTCAGCAAAATTTAATTGTTTATATTTATACTGTAGTGGTTATTGCATGGAATCTAAGTGATACCAAAATTACTTTAATATGCTTTTGTGCTTTATTTCAGAATATTATTTTGGCATTCCCAAAAGATAGTCAGGAGTGTTTTTGTTGCATAATGTGCTTGTTAGAAGTATGTCTAAGTAGGATTTTCAATAAGTAAAATATGCTCATGATAGTGTTATCGATGAATGAGGTAGAAATTAGAGTTACATGACTTAAATTTACGATATATATATCAGTTGGAATAGGAAGGTGACGGTGTCTCCGATAAGCAAGGGTACAACATTGGTATTCTGCTGATCAATTATTATGGTACATACAATCCAACCTCTATTAAGCTCGAGTATTCTGTCACAAATAATGAGGATGAATATGAGGCGTGTTTATCCGGGATCAATTTGACATATAAAAGGGTACTCGAAAGCTAGAAGTAATAGTGGACTTGAACCTAGTAATTTCATGAGCGGGTGAAGGATGGAAAGTGAAATGCGAGAACTTGAAGCCATACAACAGTTTGCTCATGAAGCTCATTGGAAAATTCGAAAATATGACATTTGTACATTCTTTGAGAAGCCATTATAGATTTGCAACCGCCATGACGCAAATTCTCAAGGGTAACAAATCAAACCTTTTAGGATTCAACAAAGGTACAATTGAGCATAAGAGAAATGAATAGTTGCCAAAATGGATGTAGCTGACAAACCGTGATGCCATTGCAAAGTTACATGGAGGGAGGGGAATACCCGTTTCACTTCGGAAAGAAAGAAAAACGAGCCCGACAATAGTATACTACCAAATATGTGATGATGGTAGGTAGGCTATACATACGATAATTCATCAGGCAAAACATGTTTTTGTGTACATCAAGTCGAATCAACGAAAATTATGGATAATGTGCATGATGGGTCTTGTGGTCCACACATAAATGAAAAATTCTCCTACTTGGGTATTTCTGGAAATATTTGGAACAAGAATGCATCAATTATGTGAAAAAGTGTCATCGATGTCAGATATATACTAATTTGAAGCATACCCAGCCCCTCTCCTATACACTTTCACATGGAGAATTGCCAACAAACACACATTTATCTTGGTAGACATTGATTAATCCAAGAAATGAGTAGAAGTAGCCTCATCCAAAGTGTTATGTCCTCCCACGTGACCAAGTTCACTACGGACAATATTATCAGTCGATATGGAGTATTATATTCGATAATTTGTAACACTCTCAAGGAAAAGTACTCAAGATGTTAGAAGAATTCATGATTGAACATTCGCTTAATGAACTAGATAAAGCGAATGATTGTGACAAATAATATATATAAATAAAGACGACAAGTATAAAAGAAATAAAAAGAAATATACATGTACACATAAAAGACAGTCAAGCGTTTGTCTTTTATTAAACCATTTTTATCTTAATAAAAATGTCTCTAATATTGATTAGAGGTTTTGTATTTTTTAATTTATTGGGATCGAGCTTAGTGATAGGATATCTACGTATTCTCATAAAAATAAAAATCAGGTTTGAATGTAGTTTCGAGTGTGTGATATAATGATTGAGTTTTTGTTGTTGAATTTCTAGTTTAAGTTTTATTGGGATCGAACCTAATGATATGTTGCTTATCTATCTAATGATAGGAGAATTAGGTCCGAGCATATTTCGAAATATGTGAGTTTTTGAAAATTATTTTTTAGTTTTGTTTTTGTTTTGATCATTTTTATTTTAATAAAAATGCCCAAAGTATTGACATAGGATTTTTAGTTAGAAAGCATCTGAACAAATCTAAACATTTGAGATAATCTCAGGTTTTGTCAATTTTGAAATTGTGAACAAAATATTTCATTCATTGATCTAATCATGTTTGCTCTAGATGAAGTATCTATTGAGCATATCAAGGTTGATTGGGGCTGAAAGGTCCTCTCCGTCTAGGGTTTCCAATCGAGTTGCATTTCCTAACAGAACCTTCCTAATGAGATAGGGTCCTTCCCATGTAGTTTAAAACTTTCCCCTAGGGTCTATTATCTATATATTCTTCTTGAGGACTAAATCGCCTTCTTAGATATTCAGAGATTCTACTTTCTTGTTGAACGCTCTAGCCATCCGACTTTGATATATCTGAGTATGGCATAGAACACCTAATCTTTTGTCTTCCATTAAGGCTAGACTTACACCAATATTCCACCACCACTTGACTCTCAAGGAAAAATCTCAAAGTAGGGAAACTGATTTGGATTAGTTGTACGACATCCATGTTGTGGTGAAAACTATCACCCTAAGAATGAAATCAGAATAATAGCAACTATAGTGGAATGCAGGACAATGGCGTAAAAGTAAAAAAAGAATAAAATAACGACATAAGAATCTTATTCAGGTTCAGACCAATAATGTCCTTTGTCCTGCTTATGAATAATCGTTTCAATATAGTTATAACGGGGTTTACAAACTCTAAGTCTCTCTATTTGTTCTTGATTTTAGTCTATTGGGTTAAGATTTTTAATTTATTTAAAATAATTTTACAATTTTGATTTTGATGATTGATGAAATAATTTTTAACAATTAATGGATAAAACTAAGTTCAATAATTGTTAGTTATATCAAATATATAAATATATATTTAAATATTAACAACTTAAGTGGTGTAGTGGTAAGAATGTTCACTTGTCACACAAGTGACCTGAGTTCGACAACTGACAGCAGAGTTTAGTAAATGAATGAATGCCACGTATTGAATATCTCTCTATTGTATTTCTAGTACAAGATCAGAAGATATTCGACGCACTACATGTTCGGCAACGATCAAATTACACAAGTTTGATTTCTTGAATCAACTTACTCTCTCTCTAAATATTTTATTCTCAAGTGTATTTTGTAATTCACTACGTGAAGTTGAGATAAGTTACTGGATTATTTGATAGTCATTAACAGTGTGTTGTAAGTTGAACAGAGGGTGTTCTATTCAACAGTGTGTGTGTTAGGAGTTCAAAACAGGCGGTCAATTAAGTCTTGGGTTTCTAGGTTTGTGTAGTGTGTTATATACAAATCAAAGTCTTTTAGTGAATATCCTTCCAGTTGAGGAAGAAGGGGTGACGTAGAGGATTTACTTCAAACATCCATAAAAAAACCATGTGTTCTTTACTTTCTGCCATTTATAGTCAGTTGCGTAAAACTTCAAATTCGATGAACATTTCCGCACTTAAATCTGTTTCAAAAGTTTGGAAGATTTGCAAAGAATAGAAATAGATATTAATCCCTCACATGATTATTATCAAAGAATTTATCATAAGTTGTTCACAATAGTCAGATCCTAGTCTCTATTGTTAACATTGATCCCAACAAATGGTATCAAATCCTCATTTTGTAATCTCAAGCACCAATAGGAATCTGAATCATGTCTATGGCTATCATCAACAAGGTTCCCATGTTCCCAGAGAAACACTATGTCGTGTAGAAGGCGAGAATCCACGCTTATCTAGCTGCCATAGATGATGACATGTGGTTTATCATCACCGAAGGTCCGTTAAAGATTGAGAAGGCTAGATCTAAGTGGACCTATGAAGATAAGAGAAAGAACAACCTCGAAAACATAGCAAAAGACATTCTCTACAAGATATTGGATGACAACATGTTAAACAAGATCATCACATGCTCCACTACCAAATATATTTGGGAGAAACTGACTCAACTGTGTGAGGACAATGAGCAAACTAAAGAAAATAGACTCATGGCTGCCACACAGCAGTTCAATAACTTGAAGATGCGTCCTAGAGAGACGACGACTAAGTTCGATGAAAGATTCAACAAGATTATCACCACTCTTTCCACCTTGGGCAAGACTTACAACAACAGAGATGTTGCAATTAAAGTTACGCGTGCTCTGCCCAGGGAGTGGGATATCTAGACGATGGCGATGAGAGAATCTAAAGACCTCAACAAGATGGAGCTCTATGATTTGCTAGCCGATTTTGAAGGCCTACGAGTTTGAAATAAACTCTAGGAACGAAGAGGAGTATTCCACATCTGCCATCTACTGTTAAGACTGATGTCGAGCATATCAGCAACGACGCCATGACTCTCTTCGTGAAGAAACTCTGCAATTTCACGAGAAGTGCAATCCTAACTCAAACTCTTCAAATAATAATGATAATGATAAGAGTAATTATAAGGCTAACTTGAAATATTTTAACTGTGATGAACTAGGACACTTCAAGGCGAAAAGTAGCAAGCCGAAGCGAGATGAGAAAAAAAAGATGAGAATAAGAACAAGAAAGAGCTAAAGAGTCTCATAGAGGCTGAAAGCAAAGCCAAGTGGGCCGACAGAGACTCAGATGATTCATCATCCAACGATAGTGATGATGAAGAAGCCACTTGCCTCATGGAAAAAGAAGAAGTTGACTCTGAGGTATTTGATTTCTCCTCTGAAGAATTCTCAAGAAATCAGTTAACTACTACACTCAATGACATGTTCATTGAGTACAAGAAACTGTCAGACTCTTTTAATAAAATAAATTTGAAAAACAAATTTGACAGCTCTTCTTCATCTCAAAACAATGATTCTGAAGTTTTTGAAAAAAATGGATGAGCTCTCATCTGAGAATGAGAAGCTCAAGAAAAAGGTTCAAACACTGTTTTCTAAAAACCAACGTTTCACTTATGTGGTTAGTTCCTAGACAAGGTCTGGAGAAGCAGTCATACAACAAATAAGTATGATGAGGCCTACCGGATGCAAATCCGGTTTAGGATTTGACAATTCTATCCCAGACCAGTCATCTAAGAAGTTAAACCCAATGGAAGACAAGCTTAAGGCTATAAGTTTTGTCAGGGGTAGTTTAACTAATAAAGGAACTTATCCAAGCTGTAAGGACTTAACCTTTAAGGATGATATAATTTATGTAAATCCAACTTCAAGCTGGCTGAATCCCGAGAGAAGGGAAACCAACTGGTATGGCAAAGAAAAACTTGATAGAAAGTTAAGAATTTTTTACCAAACTTCATCTTTTTAAAGTTAAGGAATCATCAGCAGGCAGAGAGTAGTCTGTCAAATACTCTATACACACACAACGGGAAATCCATAAAAATAATCAAAGTATGGATTTCCAAAGAACTAATAAGCCATGGACCCAAAGAAAAATGGGTACCAGATTTGTTATTGTCTTTGAATTTAGGTAAAACAGGAAAGCAGCTTGGAAGAGTCAAACGACATCTGGACAATCGGCTACTCGGACATAACATATGACAATCAACAGCCTAAAGTGACTAACATCTTTATAAAGCTACTTCCCGAGTCTAAGTTTTCTTACCTTAGAAATAGTTTTAGGATTGTTAGATTACGATAATGCCTAGATTATGTTTAAATCATGAACTCACCTGATTTTGATAATTTAGCTTAAATAATCAAAAATGGAGAAATTGTTGGGTTAAGATTTTTAATTGATTTAAAATAATTTAACAATTTTGATTTCGATGATTGATGAAATAGTTTTTGATAGGGATGGCAATGGGTACCCGTATACCCGATACTCGTGGGTACCCGGTGGTCGGGTTCGGGTTTGGGTATTTTAAATCGAACTCGGGGATGGAGATTGAAAATGATTACCCGATCGGGTTCGGGGATGGGGAGTGTGCAAAACCCAAACCCGATACCCGAAATATTAATATTATATATATATATATTAAAAATTAAATTGACTTTTTAAATTTCAAATCAATATCATCATTATAAATTTACATTAAATATATTAATTAATTATATCAACACTCAACCACCCACTCCCCACGCCATAATTAATTTAATTTATAAAATCCTCATGACTCTTAATCTTCCTTTTTTAATAACAAATTTTATTTCTCTCTATTCATTTCTTATTTTTAAGATTAACATCTCTTATCTCTCTTTTGTTTTAACATTTTTTCTAATTTTTGTTGAACTTCTCTCTAATTCTTGTTGATGTTTATCTATGTATATTGTTCAACTTCTACAATATAACTATACAAGTAAATAATATTTTCATATGTATTTTTAATATTTAGTATTTAGTATATTAGAAAATAATAAATAAAAATTCATATTTTAATTGGGTAATGGGGTACCCGGCGAATCAGGGATGAGGATACAAATAGATATACCCGTCGGGTTCGGGGTCGGGGATGGGTAATAAAATAAAAATCGGGTTCGGGGATGGGTACTTCACTGCCCGGCGGGTAGGGTATCCGTTGCCATCCCTAGTTTTTGATAATAAATGGATAAAACAATGTTCAATAATTGTTACTCATATCAAATATATAAATATATATTTAGATATCAACATCTTAAGTGGTGTGGTGGTAAGTATACTCGTCTGTCACACGGGTGACCTGGATTTGAATCTTACCAGGTGCATAATTAATAATTAGAGTTTTATTAATTTGCAGGAACAACTCAAAGTCAATGCGCGCGAGCAGACGTCTCAAAGTCAACGCGTAGTTAGACGAGGGCGTCTCACATGAGCAGATGATGTCTAAGCGTAGTTAGACGATGGCGTCTAACTTGAGCAGATGACGTCTAAGTCAAATTAGATGAGGTTGTCTAACTTGAGCAGATGGCGTCTAAGTCTAATTAGATGAGGGCGTCTAATTAAATGGACGTCTAAGATATAAGATGATCTGATGGCATCTAAGATGAGCAGATGGACGTCTAAGATGAGGCATCTAAGTAGATGGACGGCTAAGATAATCAAATGGCGTCTAAGATGAGTAGATTCTTAATTTAAGATGATTAGATGGCCTCTAAGATGAGTAGAGGGTGTCTGAAGGCAGATAAGCTTCTAGACAGCTGGTAGTAGAGATCTTTAGACAATTGGCAGTAGAGCTTAACAAATGAATTAATTTCACATAGTGGATATCTCTATATTGTATTTCCAATACAAGACAAGATTAGAGGATATTCAGCGCGCTACCTGTTCTGTATGGCCACGATCAAATTACTCAGAGTTTGCTGTACTCTCATACTATAGGCGGCCGTCCAACGGACACATGCCACGTGTCCAAAAAGTGGATTTGACCGTTTGTACTTTTCAAGTATAAATAGCTGACTAAGGACAACGGACGAATTATTGGCTGGAATCACAAGACAGAAGCTGGAGCTCTCTCTCATTGAATCACCAAATTTCTACAAGTTTGATTTCTTGAATCAACTTACTCTCTCTCTAGATATTTTATTCTCAATTGTATATTGTAATTCACTATGTGAAGTTGAGAGATAAGTAACTAGACTATTTGATAGTCATTAACAGTGTGTTGTAAGTTGAACAGGGGGTGTTCTGTTCAACAGTGTGTATTTTAGAAGTTTCAAAATAGACGGTCAATTAAGTCCTGGGTTTCTGGGTTTGTGTAGTGTGTTCTATACAAATTAAAGTCTTCTAGTAAATATCCTTCCAGTTGAGGAAGAAGGGGTGACATAGGAGGGTTTACTCCGAACATTCATAAACAAACCATGTGTTATTTACTTTCTGCCATTTATAGTTAGTTGTCTAAAGCTTCAAATTCGACGAACATTTTCGCACTTGAATCTGTTTCAAGAGTTTGGAAGATTTGCGAAGAATAGAAACATATACTAATCCTCACATGATTATTATCGAAGAATTTATCGTAAGCTGTTCATAATAGTCAGATCCTAGTCTATATTGTTAACACCAATCCCAACATAGTCTCAACCCTCTTTTTGTTTACAATATATATATAGACTTTTAAAATTAATAATTATTGTAAAGATCATGTGATATCATTAACATCTCCACCATGATATGATCTCGTGGGAATTTAGTTGAAATTTCCATAATAATACGATTTCATTTACATTTTCACCATTATCTGATTTCATGCCTTTTTGAATCCATCAAATAATTGCACATATATATTCATTTCCATTTTTTTACCTAACATTGAGGCACACCAAATTGGATCTCAAAACCTTAGGCCTAATTCCACACATGTCATAGACCAATATGAATGGGGTCTTGTTTCTTAACATTCGGATAGTCGTCTGATATCCCCATAGAGTGTATGAAAGTTTCTTGTGTCAATCATTGTACAACTAATTTATCTTATTAATGATCGTGATTTCATTCTTATTTGTCGCTTCCACAACAATATTTATTTTAAGGACGATAGGGCAACGACTTGTGATATTAGATGTGGTGTTCGTCTAATACTTTGAGTACTTCTCCTTGAAAGTGACGACTATTGTCTAATATCAAGGCATGAGTAACTCCATACCGAGCTATGATGTTCCGTATGAACTTAGAAATGTGTGAAGACTTCAATACGTTGTAAGATGTTTCCTCGACCCACTTGGTGAAGTAGTCAATAACCATGAGAATGAACTCGTGTCCGTTCAAAGCATGATGCTAGATCTTACCGATGATGTTGATTCCCCAAGTAGAGAATGGTCATGGTGACATCATGTTGTATAACAAGGATGTCGGAGTATGCTTCAAATTGACGATGACTTGACATTGATAACATATCTTGACGTAGGACACACATTCTTGCTCCATGTTTTACAAGTAGTAGTCGAAACAAATAATCTTCCTAGCTAACGTTATTCCATTCATGTGTGGGCCACATGTCCATGTATGAACCTTGTCTATGATATTGACTATTTCGAATTGATCGATGCATATAATGTTCTTTTCATCGATATAATTTCCCGGCTAGTAACACATAATTAGTAGCGTATTGGTGTAAACCCTCTTATCTTTCTTCTAGAAGTGCGAAGGATACTCATTGTGCTCGACATACTTTTGCAAAGGCTCAAATCACGCTTTAGGAATCACATTTGTGTTGGCTATCACTTTTTTCTTGAAGTCCCACTTATTTTTTGTCGGATATGTAAATTCTTGATCTTGATTCCTTGTAGGATTTGCATCATAGATGCTAGTGTGGCCAAGGCATCGACAAATTAATTTTGACTCCTTGGGACATGCGTGAATGTCACGAGCTCAAATTTGGATATCAAGTTTTATAAGTGCTAGTGAGAGGGCTTCATGTTTTCTCCTTTCACTTGTCAGTTTCTCTGAGTTTGTGAGATGACCAAAGTGGAGTCACCTACCACTTCTACACATCTAACTCCCATCTCGTGGGCTATCTTTAGACCAATATAAGCATGCCTCGTACTCAATTTTGTTGTTTGTCTCGGATACTCGAGTTTGACAAAATTAGGCTTCAAGGTGCACAATAGATCAATGAGAAAGATCCGACGTTGTAGCATTCATTTCTTGATGCTCTGTCAAAAAGCTATCTCGTCTTCGCATTCCACCTCGTTAGGTTAATCCACTAGAAATTTGATGTAATGCTTGCTTTGATATATTTATGAACTATGTACACGATGTTGTACTCTAAGATCATCATCATCATCCATTTTTCTAGCCTAGGCGATATTAATGTCTTTTAGAACTTGTCACAGATTGGGTCTAACATCGACACCAATTTTATCACATGTGATTGCATATAATGCCTTACCCTTTTGGTAACCCAAGCTAAGGCCCGACACACTTTATCCACCGATGAATAGTCAATCTCATAGTTTGTCATTCACTTGATCACATAGTAGACTACCATCTCAATTTTGTCTTCGTTCTCCCGAGCTAACAAGCTTCCAATCATAGTTTACGCCACTATCAAATAGAGGATTAATGGAACACCTAACATTAAAGGCATCAATATTAAAGGAGTATTGAGGTACTTGATCTTCTCAAATGCGTTTTGACAAGCATCGCCCTAGACAAACCTTTTGTCCTTCCTAAAAAATGAACAAAGGGTCACATGTCATGTTTAACCTTTTGACTTATATACTGGATTTTACCTAGAATGTATTGCACTTCTTTCTCACTTTGAAGAGTGACATAGCCGTGATACCCTCAACCATTATTGGATCAACCTCAATGTATCGTTGTGTAATGAGGAAGCCTATCATGTTCTTTACTATCACTCCAAACGTGCACTTCATTGAATTGAGGCTTAGTTGGAACTTACCCATTCATTGAAGGAACCTATTGAGGTTCTACATGTGGCCTTCTCGATCTCGTGACTTTATAATCATATTGTAAATGTAAAAGTCTACCTCTTTGTAGATAATATCGTGTAAGATCATTGCGGTCGCTCGCTAGTATGTAGCCCCATCGTTCTTCAAACCGAATGACGTGACTGAATAATAAAATGTTCACTCTATCGTCTTCTTTTCTATAAATTTTTAGGACTTGACGCCATTAATGATTTTTGGTTGATTCAGTCCACTTGAAACTTCCACCGACTCAGGAATGTTATAAATACACCCTGAGTTATTCCAAAGCCAAGGAATCCACTCTCCACCTTCAAATCGAAGAAAACAAAAAACATCTGCCATTAAAGCTTCAAGCTTTCATATTTTTCAATTTTTCTGTTCCAAACCTTAAAACTTGGATATGAGCATCCTAAAAATTTCCTTAAAGATCAAAGAGTGTTCTCCCATCCTTGGTAATGTCCAATCACCCTCTAATTCATATATACAGTTTGAATTTGAAATTTTTATATTTCGAATTGTATAAGCTTGTATGCTTTTTGTTTATGGTATTTTATGGTTTGAAATCATTCCTTGGATCATTTATAATTTTCTAGATATGATAGAACCAATCAATCAACCAACCTAAAATAAAAAACACCCAAATTTAAATTAAAAAAAACATGTTTACTGTTCTTGGGCTAATTCTCTTCAATCACAGCCTAGAAAGCTTCCCAACATGATTATAATCATGTTGGGAAACTATTTGGATCATGTTTGATCAAAATCAAAAATTCAAAATAATTGAAATTTTTGAGTTCTTGATTTGGTCAAAACGAACAGCCAGTGCTCTTGTTTTGATACCAATCAAGTATATGAGATATAAGGAAGGTATTGGTTAACTCATTTCTCTTCAAAACAACTTTGAAATCAAAAATGAAAATTTTGATCATAAACTATTTTGAATGATTTGATTATCATATAGATTGATTAATACATTGAGATGATGATCAACCTATTCTTAGGAGCTTTGTGAAGCTACCCAAGCTCTAGGATTAAAGAATCCGAGCTTAAAACAAAGTTTTTCAAAATTGAACATTTGTGTTCTTAAGTACCAAGGCTTGTTAGCCTAGGATCGAGATATCTGACCGAGGATTCTCGGTCATGACCGAAAGGTCAAATTGAAAAATCTTGAGGCTAGGACCGTGGAGTCCAACCGAGAATTTCAATAGGACCGAGAAGTCCAACTGATGTTCTTGAACTAGGATTGAGAGGTCCGACCGATGTTCTTGAGCTAGGACTGAGAGGTCCGACCAATATTTTTGAGCTAGGACTGAGAGGTCCGACCGATGATTTTTACACCTAATCGAGAGGTTAGACATTGGACCGAGCACTCTTGAACCCATAACCAAGAGGATCGATTGAAAAAAACTAGGACCGAGGAATGTTGACCCTAACCTAGAATTCCCTAATCATAGACCGATTAACTTAGCCAAAGTTAACTTAGGACGGGTGGGTTTGTACACGTTCACCAAGAATTTAAGCTAAGGAGCGAGATTCCTTAACACCTCGATCGAGGAACTTTGATGCTCCAAACGAAGATCTCGAGTTTCGATCGAGAGGCTCCTCGACCCGGACCGAAGGTCTTTTGACTACGACCGATAAAATCGAACCCGAGACTAGGGCTCCGGTCCTAAGGCGTGTTTGGTTCACTTTTCAAAATCCAAAAATTATTTTTGTAATTTTAGAACCCCAAACCATTTTCTAAAAATATTAATAATTAGAAAATGCTTACAAAATAATTTTGGGATATTTTCCACAAAAAATATTTTGATAAAGACTTGTTTGGTGTTTATTTCTAAACCCTAATACCTTTAAAAATGACTGGTGTTCTTTAGGTACTTTCCTTCCTAAGCGATCATCAGTAACATGTACCAACAATTAAATATTATTTTTATAATATTTTAAATAACACACAAACTTTATGCATGCTTAGGACTAGAAGAATGATCGGTAAATTAAATGTTATACAATCTATTTTTAAAAGCCAAATTTATTAGTAGAGACAGTTTTTAAAATGGGTACGGAAGAAAAAGTGTGAAAGCCGTTTCCCGAGTATCACTAAACTACGAACTAAAAGAAATTATGGTCGATACGTTTATATACGTGTGCCAACTTTTATTGATTTTCAAAAAATTAATTGACGACTCTGTTTCAAAATAAATAATCTTTTAAATTAATTATGTTTAACTAATTTAAACTCAAGGATTTCTAAAAACTCAAACTGTGATTTGATTATTGTAAATCTCTGGATTATTTAAAATTAAACCCCAAAATTAATTATTTTTTTAATTAATTTCAAAAACAGTTAAGGATCATTTAAAAATATTTTATTTTAAATGGAAATCCTAACACGCAAATCGATATTGAAATTCTCGAACCTCGATCTTTTTCGCAAAACTTGACAATGAAAGGTTTTTCCGAGGGTTACAATTCGAATTCTTTTTTTTAGCATTTTATAAAATAATTTCTTGACTACATGAGGCGGCACCTATATTTTCTCATAAAATTATGAAAAATAAGTTTACTGTAATAACACTACTCACAATTAGAGATTTTTTTTCAAATAAGTTTGATGTTTGGTGAAACGTAAAAAAGGGCATTAGCACTTTATCGCACATGCTAGTGAAATTGATGGTCTCCACTACGTATATCTTGGCCACTATTTTAATTTTTTTTTACACATATTTTTTTTTAACTTATTCATGCTAAGCAGTGGCGGACCTACAAGGGGGCCTTGGGGGCCCGGGCCTCCCCAAACCAGGATAAAACTTTTAAGATATTATATATATATTTATCAAATAAGGCTTTGCTTGAGTGGTTTTGGAGCTGGAATGTATAGTAGAGGTCAGGTAATCAAACTCTGCCTCTAACATTTCTTTAATTATAACTTTATTTTATATAAACACTATTTTATTTTATATAAACACTATTTTCTAATATTTATAATAAACTAACCCTTCCTTTTATAAAAATTAATAAAAAAAACTAATTCATAATTATAGTATTCTAATTTCAAATATAATTTTATTAAAGTAATTATTATTAATATTTTATTTTATACAAAAAAATATTTTTTAAAATACAAGTAATTATTATTAATATTTTATTTTATACAAAAATTTTTTTCTAAAATACAATATTTATAATAATACATAAATTTTAGTTAATATATAAATAACATTTATTTATATAAGTTAAAATATAAAGAATTATATATAAAATAATAAAAATCATATAATATTATTATTTATTTTAAAACTAAATTTATATTATAATTTATTTATATATATATATTTTATTAATTTTATTAATTTTAATATAATTAATAATACAAATTACTTATAAATATAAGGGTAAAATAACCATTTATATAAATATAAGGGTAAAATATTATTTTATATTTCTTAATTTTAAATTAATTTTAAATTATTTCAACAAATAAATGTATTTGTTAGATTTTATTTAGGGGTTGTGACACATATTTATTTTTAATCATTTTTTTTATGTAGGATATAGAATAATAAAGATGTTCTATAAACGAATTTGTACTTCTACATCACATGACCAGCATGAGTCTTCTCAATCAATTAATGAGCCTACTAATGAGTCTAATATTACTGATCAAATATACATGGTTAGAATATATAGCATATCAAAAGATGCATCATTTTATTTTTGGTGTTATCTTTTCAAAGCTTTAAATAAAAAAAACATAGATGAGACATTTATAGGAGATGAGTACAAAAATTGGAAAAGAGCATTAGAAAGATTCAATCGTCATACGAGAACTTCAAATAGTTATCATAATGAACCTAGAATTTAATTTGAATCATTTTAAGATCAAAGACATAACGTGAGAAACGTTTTACGTACACATGGTCGTGATATAGAAATAAATTATCACACATGTTTAACGACAATATTTGATGTAACGCGCTTTCTATTGAGGCAAGGATTACCTTTTCGAGGACATGATGAGTCAAGTAGTTCATCAAATAAAGGAAATTTTCTTGAATTGATTGATTGATATAGTCAACGTAATGAAGATATTTGTCTTCTTTTATACCGACTCATGGACAAGAATAATTTAGTAATTGTGCTTATTAGTATTTTTATATAATTATCGAGTAAAATTTTAATTAAAAAATGCATTTATTTGATAACCAAAAAATGCTACGTTATTAGGCATTTCCCCCGAGAAAATATTTCTGGGTCCGCCACTGATGCTAAGAATCTAGTTAGGTCTTATCCTATGTTTAAGGTGACATAGTAAATCAAAGATAATATACATAAACAAGAGTAAGTATATAAAATACCTAAATAGTTAGAAAATAGAAAAAAATATTTTTTTTATAGTCACAAATTTATTTACACAATATGTTAAATTTAAAGAAAATGAATTTGGTGTAATTTGACTTTGAAGATTTAATTTCATTTTGTTGTCATGTTTTTTTTTTTTTTTTTTTATGTTTCTTCATTATTGTCTTCTTGGTGTTATGCTCTTTTATTCTTTTTTTTTGTTTATTTAAAATTTGATCGTTTTTGCTTAAAATACTTTCTTTGAATGAAATAAATTAAATGATAGTCACTTGTAATCAAATATTTGCATACAAATAGAATTTTTTTTATTGAATGTAACATTTTTATTTTTTTAATTGTCACATATATATGTAACTCCCTAAAATAACCTTCATAGTTTTAATTCCACGAAAAAGCTCGAGGTTCGAGAATTTCAACCTCGGTTTGTATGTCAGAAATTTTCTTTTAAAATAAAACATTGTTTTTAAAAGATGTCGCTGCTTTCTAACAGCTTTTTGAAATGAATTAAAAATAATTAATTTTGGGGTTCAATTTTAAATAATCCGGGCATTTACGGAAATCAAATAACAATTTAATTTTTAGAATTCATTTGGTTTAAAAAAATTAAACATAATTATTTTAATAGATTATTTGTTTTGAAACAGAGTTGCCAATTAATTTTTTTTAAGTCTATAAAAGTTGGTGTAAATATACAATCGTATCGAACCAAGTATTCTTTTAGTTCTTAGTTTTTCGATACACAAGAAATGGCTTCCGTGCTTCATCTTCCGTACCCGCTAAAAAATGGTCTCTACTTATAAAGTTGACTTTGGAAAATTAGTTATATAACGTTTTATTTTACCGATTATTCTTCTGGTCCTAAGCATGCATAAGGTTTGTGCGTTATTTAAATATTGAAACAATAATATTTAAATGTTGGTACATATTGCTGATGATTACTTATGTTTTTATTGTTAGTCGGTTGCACGTTATGTTATGTATTTATTACTTTTTCTAAAACCCTTAACCTATGTTAAGTAAAAAGTAAAGTAAATAACAAAGACGTTATCATGATTCATTATGCACAAGTATATAGTTGTATTTTACATCGCTTACTTAGAATTAGACTAATAGTTCAACTTTTACTATAGGTGATGATGCTAAATCGCATTATGATGTTTAAGTGGAGTCGAATATAAGTGTGCTTGGCAAGGCATATAGACCTATAGAATACGTCAAATAAAGTATTTTTGTAGTTGTCATAGAATTGACAAATAGATTATGTAAAGATATTTTGTGATTAAATTTTGTAAGAAATAGACAATTTCGCTATGTTATGTTGTGGAAAAATTGTAACGAAATTAGAAGTGTAAATTATGGGGAGTTTGAATGCTTTTAATTTTCCTTCTTGAGAAAATTAGAAGATAAGAATGAATAGATATGACAAAAACAATAAAGTTTTAAAAACTATTTCTTTTACAAGTAATACTTACCAAACCTGCATGTTTCTTCAAAAATATTTTAATACTAAATGTCGAGTCTCGTGACAATCTTTAGGTCGTTACAAAGGATACTCAATCGGATCCCACGGTCCTAGGCTAACAAGCCAGGGTCCTAATGAACATCAAGGTTCATTTTTTTTAATTCGTTTTTTTAGCTTTAATTCTTTGATCCAAGAGATTGGGTAACTTCACAAAGCTCCCATCAACATGTTGATCATCATCTCAAGGTATCAGTTGACCTAGATGATGATCAATTTACTCAAAACAGTTTATGATCAAAAAATAAGTTTTTGATTTTAAAGTTGTTTTAAAGTGTAAGGAGCTATCCATTAACTTCATTATACAACTTATATTTGATTAGTACCAAAACAAGAACACTAGTTTCTTGTTTAAACCCATTCAAGAAATCAAAATTTCAATTGTATTTTGAAAATTTTGATTTTGATCAAAATGATCGGAATGGATCCAACATGATCCAAACAATTGTCCAACATCATTACAATCATGTTGGAAAGATTTATGGGTTGTGATTCAACAGAAGTAGCCAAGAACAACTATAAACACTAAAAATTTAAATCTCAATTTATAAAATTAAAATATTTATTTGGACTTCTTTTTGAATAAATGAAGTCAAAATAATTAACCCCATGGCCAAAAACTAATTAAAACAATTAATTTATTATTGTAATAATTAAAACCTAATTAATTAAGAAAAATAGTCAAAATAGTCAAAATAAAATTATTTAAGATAAATGTTGTACTCATTTATCTAAAAATAATTTTAAAAAAATCAAGGGAGAAAAATAAATAATTTAGAATGAATTGTTGTACCCATTAAATCTAAAACAATTATTTATTTAAAACCTAAAAATATTTTAAAAGAATAAATTAAATTGGTAAAATATTTGCCATGTTTATTTTAATATTTTGTATATTTAAAAATATAAAAATTAAATCCAAAAGGGTGAAAAAAATTAATTTCAAATAAACCTTTAAGATTTTAAATAAAAATAAATCAGTAATCCACTACGACCGAAACTAGAAAGGTTCGCTGCAACAGAATTCGTGGTCATCGGATGAGCGCTAGATTTTTATCCAACATCCAGGTGCGCTCTGCGTAACCCATTGTAGTAGAGGAGACGTGTTTCCGGGTCACAGAAGATCAAGAGACGACCGATAGCTAGAACACTAACGGGTCGCCCGAACGCCAACGACGTCAAGACTGAATGCCACGACGCCAAAAATACGACATCGTTTTGGCTCTGATCTTCATCGTGACGCGAAACAGATAAGCTCTGGTGATCCGTGATAATCTTAACATTTTAGAACTCAACCATTGGTCCACAAAATGAGCTGATTCAAAGCCCAGAATAATCACCCTACGATGGTGATCATTCTCCCTATAAGAATAGGCTTCGTTATTGCCTATTCCAGCGACTATAAGCTAAGAACAGTCAAAAGACATTAATGACTATGATTGATTCAACCCACTTGGCTTCCCCAACCGACTTAGGATGAGTATAAATACCACCCTCAAGTCATTCTGAAGCTAATGAACCAACATAACACCCTTAAATCGAAGAAAAGAATCCATCATTAAAGCTTCAAAGCTTCAAAGCTTCAGATTTTTCAATTTTCTATTTAAGGCCTCAAAGATTGGATCCGAGCATCCTGAACGTTCCCTAAGGATCAAGGAGTTTTCTTTAATCCTTGGTAAGGTTCCAATCAACCTCTAATTCATATTTACAGTTTGAATTTGTAGTTTTTATATTTAAAACTACATAAGCTTGTATGATTTCTATTTATGGTGTTTTATGCTTGAGAATTCATCCCTATATAAATTTATAAACTATTGGATAGGATAGAACCGATCAATCGATGTAAATAACAAAACCCAAATTTGAATTTAAAATAAAAAACGGGTTTGTCGTTCTTGGGTTAATTCAATCGAATCACATCCCATAAAGCTTCTCAACGTGATTGTAAACATGCTGGGCAACTATTTGGATCATGTTTCATTCATTCAATCATGTTTCATAAAAATCAAAATTTTCAAAAATAATTAAAATTTTGATTTCTTGAATTGGTTAAAACGAACATCTAGTGTTCTTATTTTAGACCCAATAAAGTATATGTGATGTAAGCAAGCTATTGGATAACTCCTTTCACTTCAAAACAACTATTAAATCAAAAACCCAAATTTTGATCACAAACTATTTTGAACAAATTGACCATCATCCTGATCAATTGATACCTTGAGATGATGATAAATATGTACTAGGGATTTTAGTGAATTTACCCAAGCTCTTAGATCAAATAATTAGAGCTACAAAAACTAATTTAAAAAATTAACATTGGACTTCTTGAGGACCAAAGCTCTTAGCCTAAGATCGAGATATCCGACCGAGGATCCTCGGTTCAAACCAAAAACTAGGACCGAGAAAAATCGAACCTAGGACCTAGAGGTCTGACCGAAGTTCTTAGCCTAGGACCGATGTTCTTAAGTTAGGATTAAGAGGTCCGACCGATGTTTTTAAGCTAGGAACGAGAGGTCCGATCAATATTCTTGAGCTAGGACCAGGAGGTCCGACCGAGAATTTTCACACATGACCAAGATGTCTGACATTGGGACCGAGAATCCCAAGCTTTGACCGAGTATCCAAATCCTTAGGACTAAGAGTCCCAAACACAAGACCTAGGAATTTAGCCCAAAGCTAGCCTAGACCGAGATGTTTATTCACTTGATCATGTTTGATCAAAATCAAAATTTTCAAAAATAATTGAAATTTTGATTTATTGAATTAGTCAAAACGAATAGTCAGTGTTCGACCCAGTCAAGTATATGTGACGTAAGGAAGATATTGGATAGCTCATTTCACTTCAAAACAACTATTAAATCAAAAATCAAATTTTGATCACAAACTCTTTTGAACAAATTGATCATCATCCAAGTCGATTGATACTTTGAGATGATGATCAACATGTCCTGGAAGCTTTGTGAATCTACCCAAGCTCTTAGATCAAAGAATTATAGCTAAAAAACTAATTTAAAAAATGAACTTTGGAGTTCTTGAGGACCAAGGCTCTTAGCCTAAGACCGAGAGATCCGACCGAGGATCCTTAGTTCAAACCAAAACCTAGGACCGAGAAAAATTGAACTTAAGACCTAGAGGTCTGACCAACGTTCTTAGCCTATGACTGATGTTCTTGAGCTAGGATTGAGAGGTCCGACCGATGTTCTTGATCTAGGACCGAGAGGTCCGATCAATATTCTTGAGCTAGAACCGAGAGGTCTGACCTTGAGACTGAGAATCCCAAGCTTTAACCGAGAATCCAAATCCTTAGGATCGAGAGTCCCAAACCCAAGAACTAGGAATTTAGCCCAAAGCTAGCCTAGACCCGAGATGTTTATACACCTCAAGTCCTCAACCAAGAAACCTACCCCAGGCTAGTCTAAGACCGATATGTTTTTACACCTAGACCAATAATATTAGCCAATAATCGAGAGTCCTTAGCACCTCGACCAAGGGACCCCGACACCTAGACTGAGGATCCTAAACATTGACCGAGAGGTCCCTTAACCTAGACCGAGAGTCTTTTGGCCTCGATTGATAAAAATGAACCCGAGCCTTAGGACTCTAGTCTTAAGGCCTGTTTTGTTCCACTTTCAAAATCTAAAATTATTTTTGTAATTTTGGGACACTAAATTATTTTCTAAAAATCCCGAAAAGTTAGAAAATGTATTTTAAACATTTTTGGGATATTTCTATAAATGCT